>NW_021167293.1:34639-158201 GCF_003724135.2 Verticillium nonalfalfae
GTAGAGAGTAGAGAGTAGAGAGTAGAGAGTAGAGAGTAGAGAGTAGAGAGTAGAGAGTAGAGAGTAGAGGTAAGAGGTAAGAGGTACGTACTCGCAGTCAGTTCATGGGCCGTGGCCAAGGCGGGTCCGTCTCTACACGCACCCACACCAAACGACGCTAGTCCTTCGTTGCGCGCAGGCGACATGTAGCTCACAGCGCCTTCTCCTGGCATGAGTCCCTGATGGCCCAGCTGGTTAAGGCGTCCGACTGTTAATTTGGCAAATCGGGAGATCCACAGTTCGATCCTGTGTCGGGGAGTTCATACTTTTTGCACGTTTGCGCTCAACACCAAAGTAACTCGCAATGTTGCTTTTCATACGAGATTACTTCTTGTTTTCACGTATTTTTGAGGATCCTGTCCATACCACCATTTGGCACCATTTAAATTCCATTCCATTTGCTGCCTGCTGTAGATTTTTTTTTGGCCTGTCCTGGGCCCCAAGTCAGTAGTGCCTTCCTGATCGATACCCCCCCTCGCTCATGTTGTTCCTTCCACCTCTGTAAATGCAATGGCGCCCGAATGGTCCTCAACAACCATCTGTACACGACGCCCACGAAAACGCAACCCACACCTCATCCTCTCTCCCTGTGATCAGACCCTTGGGTTGAATCCTCCACCAGGCATCCCTCGGCACTTCCCCGCGAATTCACATGTCTGGGCGCTCGGTAGATCCTCGATACCACCATATGAGACAACATCGTATCCCGCATGGGCAGTATTGTCCGATCGACGGCGCTCGCAGCAACCCTAACGCACACTCCTTTATGGCCCGATTCGGAAATACCTTGCGATGCAACAGTACAACACTGCAACTCAGCCCTCCCCGCCCCGTCCACCGAAGGTTGAGGATGGTGGCCCTCAACTGCCGAAGAGGCAACCGAACACGATTTCCTCCTTCTGGGGGCAGCAGGAGAGCGTGACACGCATCATCGAAGACCTCGGCGCCTGCCATGCGAGGCGTATAAGAGAAGAGATGGAGGCCGCCCAAAGGACAGGCACACGACAGTAGACCACTCACCGCAGAGTTGCTGACAAGATTGCATTTTGCCATCTCCATCCACCGACCGAGAACGCCCTCCTCGCCATGTTCCACACCTCGCCCATACGCAGCATCCGCCGTGTGGCCATCGCACTCGGCGTCCTAGCCTGCCATCTCGCGACTCTGACCCACGGCCTGCCCTCGCCCGCCGCCGATGCCATGACGGCCGGCGAGTGGCTGGAGCGCACCGATGCGTCCGCCCTCGCCCCGCGGCAAGACATACCCCCGGGCCTCGGCCAGTTCCCCGCGGGCCCGCTGAACCAGTTCCTCCGGATCATCAGCTCGCTGCCGGCGGGCGAGCGCGCCCTCGACGCCGTCGCCAAGATCCTGACGCCGCTGCAGCAGGGCCTCGCCACCGCCGCCGGCATCGACACGACGAGGGAGGACCTCGCGCAGGAGGCCCCGTGCGCCGCCGTCACCGTCGTCTTCGCGCGCGGCACGACCGAGCCCGGCTCCGTCGGCCTCATCGCCGGCCCCCCCTTCTTCGACGCCCTGCGCGACCAGCTCGGCGCCGAGACCCTCGCCGTCCAGGGCGTCGCGTATCCGGCCACCTTTGCCGGCTTCAACAGGAATGGCACGGACGGCGTGCCGAGCATGTAAGCAAAGACCATGCAGCGGAGCGCGCGCGCAGGGCCAAGACGCTGGACCTGGTCCAAGACGGCCCACTCGGCAAAAGACAGCCACCAAAACTTGGCAGAGACGGCTGACGCGAACTGTGAACAGGACGGCCTTCGTCGACCAGGCGGCGACCCGGTGCCCAGACACCAAGATTGTCATGGCCGGGTACTCCCAGGGCGCCCTCGTCGTGCGCAGCACCGCCGCCGCGCTGCCCGCCGGCACCATGGCCAAGGTCAGCTCGGTCGTGACCTTTGGCGACCCGCGCAACCCGGCGCCCGTCACCGGCGCCGCCGGCAAGACCCTGATCCTCTGCCAGCAGGACGACGCCGTCTGCAGCGGCGGCTTCATCACCGTCGCGCACTTGACGTACGGCGCGAACGCCACGGCGGCCGCCGCGTTTGTCGTTCAGAAGGCCCACGGTGCGTGATGGGAAGGGGGGGGGCGGGGGCGTCGTGCATGTACACAGGCTTCGCCATGGGTGGACGGATCTGTCGGACTCGGCATGGCCGCGGCAGGAATAGAGGCCCCTCTCTCTCTCTGCCTTGGCCCGCGAGTCACGGCGGCATGGCACGGCTGGGCATAGTTGCCGTAGGCAAGCCCAGCAGCAGCAGTCTTGCAAGCACAATGTGTGTGACCAGGCACAATCAGAGTCCAAAGCACTGCAGCCACGGAGGTGAAATATTGTCAGTCGCGTTGATTGTCGTGTACCGAATACATACCTGGCCGTCATCCCTCCGTCTGGTGGTGGCTCCTGTCCATTCTACCTCGTGCAGACTGGCCAAAGCGACGACCATGCTTCACTCAGTGTGTCAATTGCCTCAACACGAGTATGTGAACAAGGCCTTGTTTGGTCAGGTGATCATTCCCAAATCAACTCAAATTGCAAAGGAAGAAACAAAGGACGAACAACCCTGCAGACAATACCACGCTGCGTAGTCGGCAATCAGGGAAGGCGGAGTTCGGCAGGCGAGCTCTGGCGAGATCGTCGCCTGCAATCTTAAGATCAGATTGGGCATGCAACGAACAGACGCACGCGTGTAACAGATAGAGCGCAACATGACAAGAATTAAGGATTTTTATTTTTTTATTTTTTGCTGCCGTGCATTTGTACCATGTAGTGCTCGTTATGGTGGATCCCTGCCGTGTAGTGGTAGTCATCAAGGCGTGCGACCTACTGTCGTCTTGCCGCGTCACTGTCGAGCGCTGTATCCGGGTCTTTTTGGGTATCATCTCATCTCATAGCCAGTCAAACCACCCCCGGACGGCTGTCCCCCATTTTTTTCACGTCCTCATCGCATCACACGCAGAGCGCACTCTCACAGCCAGGGTCGGACAAGGACAAGTCGCGTCGCTGCACGTTCTGCATTCCATACACAGACGCACCGTTTACAGGATCTCCTCGGGCTTCACCTTGATCCAGTTCTGGTCAGCGGTAACGGGGAGACCAAGCTTCCTCTGCTGGTCGGCGTTGTCTCTGATCATGCCGTCAATCTGGGTGCGATAGCTCGCCTTGCGATCGACCCACACGCGAACGCCACCCTTCCAAACGTCGACATCATGGAAGAGCATGTAGCCGTCGCTGGTGGGCGTGTCGCCGCCAACCAGGACGGGCTTCTTCCACTGGTTGATGTACGTCAGGATGGCAGCGTGCTTGCCTGCCATCCAGGTAAGGGGTGTCCATAGATAGGGGGTCAGCGTGAAGTCGAGGTTGGCCTTCTCGTCATACGTTCCGGCTTCGATCTGCTTGCGGGCCGTGGTCGGGCTCGAGGGGTCCGCAGGGTTGGCGAGAAGCATGGTGACACCAATGACGTTCTTAGCCGGCACGTTGTAGCCATACTTGGGGTCCGAGGCGACCATGCGAACGAGCTCCTCCGAGGCCGCCGTCATGATGTAGACGTCAATGCCGTTCTCCATCAGGCGGTTGAAGAGCTCCTGCTGGCCACGGAAGGGCTTGGGCGGGTTGATGGCAATGGGCGTCACGACGTCGCCCTCGAAGTAGGTGGCGGGAATGGTACCGTTGTGGGCCATGAGCTGGTCGACGTAGCCTTTGAGGGCACGCAGCGTCAAGCCTGAGAAGACCTGCGCGACCCAGGGGTAGCAGATGAGGTCGTCAACTTCGCAGAGGCGGTAGTAGTAGCTGAAGAGCGTCTCGTTGTGCGAAGGCGTATCCTTGAACGGGATCAGGTGGAGAGACGGATCGAGCGTCTCGCGGGTAATGATGCCACGGTTCTCAAGGAACGGCAGCAGCGATTCTTCAAGGTCGAAGCGGTACGACGTGTTGTCCATGTCGAACACGGCGTAGTTGCCCTGGTGAGCATTGGCGCGGATCATGGCGTTCAGGATATCGGCGGCCTGCTTTGGCCAGTGAGTAAGGGCCGTACCCTTGTCGGGCTGCGGCTGCTCCCAAGGCTTGCCCCAAGGGTTGCCCCAAGGTTGGCCCCAAGGTTGGCCCCCAGGAGACGGCCAACCCCAGCCCCGGAAGGGAGAGGCCTCTGAGGAAGAGATAGTAGCCGCGAGGACAGCCAGAAGGCTGGAGCTGGAGGTGAACTTCATCTTGAAGAGTTGACGAGGGGTCTCAAGGAGCGGGAAGAGGTAGCTGCGAGTGGCAAGGCAGGGTGAGGAGCAGTTCACAACGGGATCAACAGGCAGGAGGCGAGCTCTTTAAATCCCCCAGCAAGTGGGAGCAAACGTCAGAAAACTCAATGGGACCCAACAATCGAGAGCGATTTCCACGCGCAGGCAAGATCGGCGGGGCCTCATCACTGCTGTCGACGCTTGTTGATACGAGCAGCGGGCCCCCTCCTCTCCACAGAGCCTGGCGTCCACGAGGTTGAGGTCCGGCGGTCCTCCAAGAGCTGGCATGCAGCAGCGCCGTCGACAGGGCTGGCGGGCGAGCACACGACAGGCTGCCCGATGAGACCCAGGAGGGCAACCATGAGGGAAATGCGACTCTGTCGCCGAACAAAGCGCGGGTGTGTGCAGCTGGCTCGCAATGTGACATGGGGGTGGGACAGACGGCGACGCCGCCGAGGCGCGACCATGACTCGCTGCGGGGCGGACTCCGGGGGTACCGGTTGTTGACCCAATTACGTAGATGCCGTGTGGGGGTCCTCGGGAGGCCAAGAAACGGAGGAGGGACTCCATCATCGGCGGTCGGAACGGCGGTGGTCATGGTTGGACTGAGAGGCGGAATGGTGTTGAGAGCGAATGTTGTGGCGCGAGTGCCAGGCAGAGGGCATCCATTGTGTCGTTGGTAGATACCTAAGCAACAAGCAAAGTATTGCGAGAAGAATCAGCAAGGCATATCAACAGCACGTATGCAGCAAGACTGAAGAAAACCGAACCAGCCTAGCGAGCTCGCTTGTGCCAAGGTTCGAAGCCGTCTTGGACAGGGAGTTGAGGGGGGGGGGAAAGGTCGACTTCCACAATACTGACGACCGGTTGCAGGAACCATGCAGATGGGCTGCCCAGATCTGCCAATGATGCTGCTGTAGTCAGCAAGTTTATCAGGCTAATCTTGATTCGTCCAGAGCTCAGCAAGCCACCCCTTGTACCTACCCAGCACCTTCCCGTGGCTTTGTCCAATGGCAGGCTCGACAATAAGTTCAGGCCACCCTCTGTGAGGAACCCTGCTGTGAGTGGAGCCAGCATGCTGAATTGCAACTCCACAGAGCAAGGCCCTCTCAGTTCCCTGGTTGCAACGCGAGACTCTCTTTCTTTCAGGCCACTGAGGAGATGAGTGGCAGGCCTTTCTTTGTGTTCTTGTTCTTGTTCTCCGGATCCGGATCAGGTTCTGCCCCTGAACCAAGTGCTTGGATAGCTTGGCGTCATTTTTTTTTTCCCCCAGAGTACAAGTTCATTATGAGCTCGGTTTAAACCCCGAGATTCCTCATCCTCGGATAGCAGCTTTGAGGAGGAAGAAGAAGAGGAGCATAAACTTTGGCCTTCACAGACCAAGCTCGCATCGTCCTTCGAGTTCTTTGAACCGACTTGAGCTATACATTCGAAGCGGTATTCAAAGCGACCGCCTTCCCAAAGCGATCAACCTGTTTGGGTGGCCTGGTTGAACATATAGTCAGCACACGTTGATGGCTAGTACACCAGGCTGCTAGCACCAGCCGCTGTTGGGTTTCGTCTGACCCCAAGGTGGTTGGTGCTTTTAGCAACCCCAGCAGATGCCGACTGCACCTCCACATTTCCGATGACATCGATGCCAGGCACACCCGTCTTATCGCCTCTTATCAAAAGCCGAGACCCACCATTTCGGCGGTTACGAAGCAACGCCAGAGCACGAGCACATGAGCACGCGTGCAGGCTAGCTGCCTCGAGCGTGCCCCCCCCCCCCCCATGACGAGTGACTGATGGCCCGCATCCTCTGAGCCGACGACTCCTCCCTCTCCACCACTTTACATCATCATCACATCGCTGCACCTTCACAATAATCGCAACAATCATGAAGTTCTCCAAGGCCTCCGCCCTCGCGCTCATGCTGCCGGCAGCATCCGCTCGCCACATTCTCAAGGAAGAGACCGACAACGTCGTCCTCTACCCCAACGAGATCGAGCAACAGACCTACCTCATCGAGCTCGCTCCTGGCAACACGAGATGGGTCACCGAGGAGGAGAAGTGGGAGCTTCGCCGCGTACGTTTACAATGAAGCTGGTATTGCCTGCACGTTCTAGACTGACATCGCAAACAGAATGGCGAGCGCTTCTTCGACATCACCGACAACCAGGACCTCGGCGCCACCCGTGTTCATGCCGACTCAAAGAAGGCCGTCTTTCCCGAGAAGTGTACCCAGCAAGACAACGTCAAGCCTATCCTCGACGATCTTGACAAGAGCAACATCAAGAGGCGCCTCGAAAAATTCACAAGCTTCCACACGCGATACTACAAGTCTGACTACGGTCGCCAGTCGTCCGAGTGGCTTCTCAGCGAGATCAACTCCATCATCAAGGACGCCGGCGGTGACAAGCATGGCATTTACGCCCAGCACTTCCCACACACCTGGCAACAGAGCTCCATCATCGCCACCATCCCCGGCAAGACCAACAGCACTGTTGTCATTGGCGCACACCAAGACTCCATCAACCTCTTCCTGCCCAGTATCCTCGCTGCGCCCGGCGCCGACGACGATGGCAGTGGCTCCATGACCATCCTCGAGGTCTTCCGCGTCTTCCTCGGCGTCAAGGACGTCCTCAAGGGCAAGTCGGAGAACACCATCGAATTCCACTGGTACAGTGCCGAGGAGGGCGGCCTTCTCGGCAGCCAGGCCATCTTCTCGCGGTATGAGAAGGACGACCGCGACGTCAAGGCCATGCTGCAGCAGGACATGACTGGATTCGTACAGAGGACTATTGATGCTGGCCGTCCCGAGAGCGTCGGTGTCATCACTGACTACGTAAACACTGGCCTGACTGACTTTATCAAGAAGGTCATTGTTGAGGTAAGCTTCTGACTCCCTTTGGGTCCCGATATCTCAATGACCGCTGACTCGGGCTCCTAAGTACTGCGACATTCCCTACGTCGAGACCAAGTGCGGATATGCATGCTCGGACCACGCGTCCGCAAGCAAGGCCGGCTACCCGTCGGCCTTTGTCATTGAGAGCTCCTTTGAGGACTCGGACAACCACATTCACTCGACCGATGACCTGATCAAGTACCTGTCGTTCGACCACATGCTGCAGCACGCCAAGATGACGCTCGGCCTCGTGTATGAGCTGGGCTTCACCGACTTTGCCGCTCTCGAACACAAGAGCGATGGGGTTGTTTTTGATGACTTGTAAATATCGGACATGTAGATGATCTAGGGAGAGGCGGAAACGATCAATCTAGGGTTTGAGACAGCAACAGAACATTTGGTCAGTCCCAGTCAATCGCATGTCATTGGCGGCACTGTCAAACCTTGTGTTTAGAACAGTGTGATCTCCTAAAACGGTTCCCGCCATCAAAGCTGTATCCGGAGAAGATTTTAGTATGATTTCATGTGACACATTGCGACATAAAGCAAGACGTGACATGACGGTGTAAGTCGACTTCGGACGGTGACGCCCGACTAATCCCCAAAGCTGCAGGGAGCAGGGGCGGCCAGCGTCCCCCACTGTTGCTCGCTCAGGTACCACGAGGCAACCATGCCCTACGGCAGGCAGGCGTCACACTAGTGCCCGGGGCTCCTTCTCCACTTCAACTCCGAAGATGCCCCTCCAAAAGAACCTCCTACTTCCTTCCCCCAAAACGATATGAACTGTTCACCTTTCATCGACCAAAACATTCCAGCGCTCAAGGTCATTTCTCAGTCGAAACCATCCTTACAGCCAGAAACGCGTTTGATGAATTTTTTTGGTAGTTTGGGCGAGAGAAACTAGTTTCCGGCATCATTCTCAACCCTTGTTTCTGCGGGTTCTGGCCTTCGTGACGGACAGCATGGGTGATCTGCCGATGACAGGCATGCCCAGCGGCTTCTCAAAGTCGATCATGGCAGCTGCGCCATATGAAAGTCGACCTCCCAGCCCGCCGTACATACATGTACCGTTAACGACACTCCGAGAGATGACACTGGATCCCTTTCTGGGCAACCTCGCAACCCTCGGCATCACAGCCGCTGAGTACAGCATCATCACCAACAATGGAACCCCGCAGCAGGCTAGCGATCCCTCCGAAGAGTGGACGTACGAATCGCGTCGTGAAGCTCAGGCGGTTGTTGACTGGCTCTACCTCGGTCCTCACTCAGCCTCACGCGACCAGGCTTTCCTCGAGCGTGAGGGCATCACCATGATCCTCGCTGTCGGCTACGCGAGCGACATCACCAAGCCAACAACACTCGTCACATTGGGCCCCACGGCAGCCACCCGTGCACTCGGTATCATGATGGACAGGGTTGACGTTAAGAGCATGCACAACCTCACCAGAGTGTACACCACAGCCGCCAAAAAGATCAACGACCATATCTTGGAGGTCCATCGTAGCCAGGCCGATAGTGGAGCCGTCGTATCGCACAGGCGCGGCAAGGTCCTCGTCGTTTGCGAATCGGGAAATGACCGCTCTGCTATGGTTGTTACTGCATACCTCATGGTCATGTTTGGCTTGGACCTCATTACAACTGTTTCCTACGTCACCATGAAAAGGTTCTCCGCCATGTATGACGAGGATTCAAAGAGGTTACTGGTTGCGTGGCACGACATCCTGGCAGCACAGAGATCAGTCACTGCCCAGGTGATGGCTTCGACGGCATGCAAAGATGCACGAAGTGAGCCTCGCAAGCGAGGGATCGAGATGATGTTTGACGGTCACCAATGCGGAGGTTCAGGCCAAGACGAGAGAATGGACCGTAACGATGACGAAAGCCGCTTCGGCAACAGGAATTTTGTACCCTTCATGGACACGGGAAACTGAAACGAACGACGCACCAAGGTCAGGGAAAGAAGACGATAGTGTCAGGTTTTACACTTTTGGACTGTCTCGACAAGCATGTCATTGAGATGGGAAGATTGCCTTGAGCCAGCCCAAAACCTGTCCTTGAGGCGTTTCTGGACAGCATTGTGTTAACGATAGAGGAAGGAACAGGCGTTAGGGGTGTGTCATTGAATTACCGAATGCTCTATACCCAGCTTAGCTAGCGGAGACGACAGGGTGGTTGGCCAGTGAGAAGACGCAAGTCACTGTTCACCCGTGAATGTAAGTCACAAGGCCATTTCGTAATAAACTTGAGTCAACACGTGTGCGCGGACCTGGTGAAGAACACGAGAAACCTTGGTCCTGGGGGGGTTGAGCCATCTCGCTCCTCCTCGGTATGTTTCTGTCCTTGCTCATGAACGTGCTGCAATACTTCACGGCGCCCCTCTTGTGAAAAGGCAACGATGACCCGCCGTGTCCGCCATGCTTATCACCATAGCTCGTCCCAGCGAAAACGCCTCCACAATAATGCCCCTAGCTGGCAAACATTCCCGAACCTACATCTCGATCCATAGATTCTGGACTCAAGGTCCTACAACGACCGCAACACAATCGAACGCGACAGCTTGTCTCGATAAACTATTCTCCCGAGAGACATAGCCCGGTGATGTCAAGGGTTAGCACCGATGCAATAGCAACCCCCTCCGGCCTCGGAGCAACACACTGCAGCTGTTGACAAAGTCTTGTCTACAAGATTTGGACTCGACAGCCGAAGAGGCAGACGCTTACCCCTATTTTAGGGACCATGTCGTAGCTCAAGGAGGTTTTCGGAGAGAGTATAGGCGCATGCCGGGACCTAAAAATTCTGAGCACAGCCAGTCATCTTAGTAGCAACGACTCGGCTTCTCCGGCGGAAATGTGGTCAGGACAACTGTAGATGCATCGAACAGCGACGAAAGTGGTCGGGAGCGATGAGCATGCGACTGCAGAGCAACAGGCTGGTCCTTGGTTCATCAATAGTGACATGGGAGACGATGTCTCACGGCAACGCCTTTCGGAACGAGCACCGGCGAGCCCGCCAGCTAGGAGCTTTTCGATCGTTTGTGTTCGTCGTCACCCCCATGAATGCCATTCAGCACGGCATGTCATTCGTCAACTGAGGCAGATGACTTTCCGGAGTCCGGTGTACCATTTGAAGGGGTGACTTGCCCGAAAGCCTTCTGACCTCTGTGTTGAAGGATTTCGATCATTCGACCTCCTCGAATTATTAGGAACACGAGGATAATGGTGGAGACGCTAACCCATTGCGAGGAGACAGCTGGTTGATGTTGCAATTCAGAGGCTTTTAAAGCTTCATTCATCTACATCAATGGCAATATCGTCAATTAAGCTGATTAAAGAACAAAGGTCTAGTGGAGTACAACCCAGGATTGATTCTCAGCGCATGATGGTTCCACACACAACCTCTCAAGGCAAATGAACAGAGCAACTTGGGTGTTCGCTGCTGACTAAGACAAACTGGCCAGCCGGTGACGTCCATCCTGCGGTCCGGAGTGGTTGTGGGGTTCAAGTACCTAAGAATTAGGCGTGGGCAAGCTTGGAGCTTGGCGGATGGAGCGGGCTCATACTGGCCTGTGGTGGGACGGTGCTCGATATGACCGACCAGGTACGCGGCAGCACACCACAGCCACCCACTCTGCCACTGTACCTACCATACCTACCTGAGGGTGAGGAGGCCTTCCAACCTGCCGGCGTACATCATCACCACCACGACCACAACTGCCACCGATTCGGTCCTCGTCGCATAGCGCTCGTATACCCTCGCCACGAGCTGCACTGTCTCTCTCGGCGCCTGCTGCCAGCGACCAATCTGATCTCTGCCCCCACCCCCTGACACTATCCGATCTACACAACAACACCCCCGCCGACCTCCGAGATGGCACCCCGAATCGAACCGGCCGAAGTCGAGACATACTGGAACATCTTCTCGACCCGGACAGGCGGCGGAAAGTTCCTGACCGGCGAGCAAGCGGCGCCGGTGCTGAAAAACAGCGGTCTCACAGACACGCAGCTCGAGCGAGTATGGGATCTGGCCGATGTCGACAACGATGGCAACCTTGACTTTGAGGAGTTCTGTGTCGCCATGCGCATCATCTTTGACATTCTGAATGGAGTGCGTCTACACGCCAACTTTTCGCCGACATGATTGTGGCACGGTCACTGACGTTGTTGCTCGTAGGAATACGCAGATGTACCGACTGTCCTGCCGGACTGGCTGGTGCCCGAGTCCAAAGCGCACCTGGTCCAAGCAAGTAAGGCCATTACCGGAAACCAACCGCGCTTCGAGCAGGTGGAGGACGAAGAGGAAGACTCAGGCCTGAAGGACGGGTTCGATTGGTACATGACACCGCAAGACAAGGCCAAGTACGAGTCGATATATCAGGAAAACCGCGACATGCGCGGCGAGATAGCCTGTGAGTCGGAACAAAGCCTAGCCCGTCGCTGGCCCTCCAGCTTCGCCGCCTCCCCATCCGTCTCGCCCCTGCTGACCGAAGACCTCAGTCAACTCACTTGAAGACCTCTACGAATCCCTCGACGTCCCCGACACGGACATCCGCTCCGCGTGGAACCTCATCAACCCCTCAGCCGGCTCTTCCATCAACAAGGACGCCAGCCTCGCCTTCCTCCACATCCTCAACAACCGCCACGAAGGGTTCCGCATCCCCCGCACCGTGCCCGCCTCGCTCCGGGCCAGCTTTGAGCGCAACAAGATCGACTACCAGCTCGACAACCAGCGCACCGGCGCCGCCTCCCGGTGGGCCACCAAGGCCGACGACTCGACGGCGACGGGGCGCAAGGCCAAGTTCGGCGACCAGTACCTCACGCGCCTCGGCCGCAGCGGTTTCAAGTCCGGCGGCACCGACTTTAGCACCCCGAAGGAGGGCGACTGGGAGGAGGTCCGCCTCAAGCGCCAGCTGCAGGAGCTCGACGAGAAGATTGCCCGCGTCGAGGCCGACGTCGAGCGCAAGAAGGGCGGCAAGCGCGACAGCAAGCCCGCCCTCGTCAAGAGGGAGCTCGAGCAGCTGCTCGACTACAAGCGCACGGAGCTGCGGGAGCTCGAGCAGGGCGAGGGCAAGGCCAAGGTCGGCCAGTCCCTCAAGGGCATTGAGGAGGACCTGCAGACGGTGCGCGAGCAGATTGAGGGTCTTGAGTCGCACCTGACTTCGCGAAACCACGTTCTCGAGCAGCTGCGACAGGAGATTGAGAATGAAAAGGTCAATCGATAGAGAAAAGGAGACGAGGGGTGGGGGACAAGGTGCTGCGTTTTCAATTTTGGGCCATGATTTGGATTCAACAGGTTTGGTGGGGGTTGCTTCTTGCTTCAGCATGTAAATATGACAACTTTCACTGGCGAAGTAAATCTGATTTCCTGAATCGATGCCGCTATGAGGGTATAAGTTGCTTCCGAACGACGCCAGGCCAAGTTTCTCCTCTCTCTACCATCGTGCCCTTCCACCTTGCGGTGCGTACAGAATCGCTAGGCGACATCCAAATACAGACAGTCCCTCGTGTAAGGGTGCTCTCACCACCTCCACGGAACCGCGGCTCGGCAGTCTACCATTGCGAGCCGCTTGCGTACTTGGGCAACATCTCGATCGCGAGCGTACGCCCCTTCATGCCCCAAGCCGCCAGCGATGGTAGCTTCACGACGCCCAGTCGGCCCGTGGCCCGGCCGCGCCCCGTCGAACAGAGGAGCACGTCAATCGGCATGCCCTTGACGGCCTGCTGCGGCTTGCCCTTAAGCGCAGCTTCAATGTTCTTGTAGACTCCACCAGCCTGCACGACCGCATTAATAAAGACTCAGTTATCAACTGAACAGGCAGAAAACCGGGTTTAAGCGAGAGGAGAAGAAATGACCGCCAAGGCATACCTGTTTATCCGTAATGGGGAACGAAGCGCGGGGGCTCGACACTAAGTCGCCGCACGCCCAGATGTTCTCGTAACCCTGGGCGCGGAAGAATTCATCGACTGCAACATACTTGTGCTCGTTGAGCAGCTTGGCATCGATGTACTCGGAGTTGGGGATGAGACCGGTGGTCGGGAGGTACAGGTCCGTGATGATCTTCTCCCCATTCGAGAGCGTCACCTCCGTCTTGCCGTCCGGGGTGGCGGTGGCGCCGGTCGCCTTGACGCACTTTCGGATCTTGACGCCCAGTTTGAACAGTTCCTTCTCCGCCGCTGCGGCAATCGAGTCGCCGCCGAGAAGTTGATTGTCGGCGCTGACGAGGATGATCTCTCGGTCCTTGCCGTATTCGTAGCCCAGCTCGCCGGCGGTCTCGACGCCCGTGGGGCCGGAGCCGGCGATCACGATGTGGGATGCCGAATCAACCTTCTTGGCGATGGAGTGCAGAGCCTCGAGGTCCTCCTCGTACGTGCCGGTACTCTTCCATGGCACCTCGGAGGAGGCTGTGCGGGCGCCGGTCGTCAGGACGATGAAATCATAGGGGATCGAGCGTTCGCCAGAAGCCGTGGTGACGGAAAGAGACTTGGCATCGGCGTCGAGCTTGGAGGCAGCGCCCAGGACAAACTCAAAGCTTCCGCTCGGGTAGTTGGCGAAGCCGGGCTCAATAGGCTGGAAGACCTGTTCGTCCTTGAGGACGCCGGGGACGATGGCGCGGACAGATGCCAGGTTCCAGTACAGGTGGTCGCTCTGAACATGTTAGCTTCACGAAGCCTTTTCTTTTCCCCAGTGCTGGATCAAGTCGTGTGTACCTTTGCGACGAGGATGACTTTGAGGTCCTTCTCCGATGGGAGAGTGTGCTTCAAGAGCTTATGAGCGATCTGCAGGCCAGCATACGAGCCGCCCACGACAACGACGTTCTTCGTCATCTTGATGGAGATATGCGATTGGTGTTGCCAGAACTTCTGATGTATGCAGCGCCTTCGGTTCTTCGTCACGATAGTTGCTCGAGGAACCACTATTAGGTGCCTGAATGATTGGAACTAAGAAGGTTTGTGGTGCGTCATACAGAATGACGAAGCGAGCCAAGCTAGGGAGTCACTGGCCTTTTTATAAGGCAGTTGAACATGAAAGGCCATGAAATAGAGCTTTAGAGGTAAGGGTGCCACGAAGCTTCCCGGCCAGGTACGTTGTTTATCAAGGGTCCGTGGTAACGCGTGGGTGTCTCAAAGCTCAGCCACGGCCACGCAGGTCCGTGCCATTGAGCTCGCAACGACATGTCATCATCGATCCTATGCGTTGGACAGAGAGTTGTGCCGGTCTTCCCCAACGTTGCCCCGAGGCATTTGAAAGGAGCTCCCCCGAGCGAGGGATTGCGTTGTCGGACCCGAGTCATGGAGGATTTCCGGGTGCATGCCGGTTGGCGAGTGAGAGAGAGGTAAGGCTGCGATGAAGTTTGACCAAGCCTCACGACTTGACGGCGATCCCTCCTCATCTGGCTCGTGGAATGCATTATCAATATTGAACCTTGGGTGATTGATTATTCTATTTGTGAGACGGGGACGCGAGGCGATCATACAGCCCAGGCTGCAGCCGAGTTTTGATTCGTTTTGAGCGATGCAACGGTACATCGTGCATGTTAGCTTGAGGCTTCCTCTTTTTCGTCGCCTTCAGCATGTTCACGACCATGTTGATGGCCATGTCAGGTTGGGAAGAGAGAGCCTTCTCAATTACCGAGTACATGCAGCTGATTGCTTTAGGTGGTGCCTGAGCTTGTGGACAGTAAAGGTGGGTAGGCCTCGGCCAAGACGACTCACGAATGCACCTTCACTTGGGGTATCCAGCGAGTGTCATCCCACTAGCCACACTCTTCCCTCATCCCTGCCTCATGATTCCCATCGCCAGACCCCCGCACCCACGGACCGTGACGCCGAAAGGCGGCGGTGCGCGACCCACGAAATAAATCGGGTCCAAATGACAGTGCAATGCTCCATCAGCGGTCAACAGCGGCAGGTGCACCCCAAGTCGGACACACCTGCCCCGCGCGCATGCGCACATGAGCGAGCACATGCGCTGTTACCGAGCTCCAGTGCTCCTTGTCATCCGCCCGCCGCCCGTTTGACCCCGCCAACACCACCACCCGGCCCTGCCTCCAACTTTGTCCTCAACAAACCCATAAAAGTCCTCATTACCCACGACACCGCATCTTTTCATCTGCAAAACAAGCATTTCTATCTATACCCCAATCACTTACCCACAAACTAGTCACCATGTCTGTTCCCCAGAGCGAGGCCTTCAAGACTGCTGTCGTCGACAGCCAGAAGCTCACGTCCAAGCCGAGCAACGACGATCTCCTCCAGCTATACGGTGAGTGCCATCACAATGCACACACCCCCTCCTTATCTGTCCTTTTGCCCGAGATCACGATCGCCTTCTGCCCTTCCAAGAAACAGGAAGAGGTCGTGATATCGTGGCACAACTTGCTTCATCGTGCAGGCAACGCTGACCCTCCTCAACAGCCCTCTTCAAGATTGGCAACGGCGAGGACATCAGGCAGTCCCCCTCGCCCGGCATGTTCGACCTCAAGGTACGCTACCACCCCATATCTCCTCTCCCATCGCGCGAGCGGACACACAGGTCGCTAAGCTCTCTGGACTGCAGGCCAAGGCCAAGAGGAGTGCGTGGCAGAAGGAGACCGACGCCGGCACCACCGCCGAGCAGGCTCAAGCCAAGTACGTCGAGCTCGTCGACAGCCTCAAGAAGTCCCACGGCTACGATGCCGACAAGGTTCCCGAGTCCGTCGGCGCCTAAGTGCTTCCTATCTCTCGACGAGTGACGATTACGAAACACCCCTTGACGATCACAAAAGATGTATACACTCTGCCACGGCTGGCTGAATCGATAGAGTTTTGGCTAGATAGCAAGAGAATCCGTCTTTCTGCCGCTGCGACGCATGCGCAAGCAATGCCCGCAACCTCCAGATTCGCGCTGCCCGCTCGCTCCCTTTTATCGTGTTTGTGATGCATTGCTCATCCTTCGTGCACTTACTGTCTAAGGCACACGCGTCCCGCCCAGTCTGGTTCAGTATGCTCGTTAGAAGCAACCCAAGGTATCTCGTCCTTTCCATACAGCTGGAGCGGTAAGCTGTATGGCATGCGTAGGCCTACTACATTTGCAGTACTAGATGGCGCACTCGAAGACGCTTCCTCACCCGGCGCATCTGTCTTGAATGTCCCCACCATGGTGGCCTCGTCCGTCCCTGTAACTAGTGATGGCCAGACTAAGACACCAGCTTCCCAGGAGGCAACTCTGACCTCCTGCGCTGCGCTGGCCGCCTCGCCCCATGCCTGTTTAGACAGATTCGCTGACGTCAGCAGAGCCCAGTCAATTGACTGCGTCCCGTAACGAATATATGTCTTGATATGTGGTGCTGCTCGCTGACGCCCGGCATCCTGCAGGACCGTGTCTTTGCTGAGTTCTGTCTATCATTAGCTGTGTAATTTGAGCACCCCCAATCAGTAGCGCGAACCTTTCCCGCCCGGCGCATCGTTCGCCCAGTGGCAAAAGATTGGTTTCAAATATGCGAGCTGCTTGGCCTGCTGTGGGGATGAAATCTTGGTGTGTATCGATCCACCAGACGCATAGCCGTCGAGGCTCCTCCTGATTTCGTCAGCGGTTGGGAAAACTACCTTGAAGGCTGGTTTTGGGCCGATGGACGACCCTTTTGACAGCGAAAGCGAGTCGAACAGACACTTTTGCAGCCAGGAATCCGTCCCACCGAGCGTGGCTATGGACGAGATCTGCACAACTATCTCTGACTTTCCCGTTTGAACCGGCACGCGGCGAAGGGCCCGCTTGAGTGCCGGCCACCCCCATGCCGTCTGCGATGTGTCGTGAATAGCATGCCTTCCCGGAACGCTGGCGATAAGCACGGCACGTACGCCCGCGAAATCATACCTGAACAGTTGCTCCGTAAGCGGTCTCAGCGTGATCTTCCTGGCATCGTAGGCGCGCAGGTATCTCAGCAAATCGGACTTAAACTTGCGCCCTAAGCCAAAGTCCTCGTTTGCTTCAGATTCCTCTTCAGCTTCCGGCTTTCCACCATCGGACTGGGGCCCCAGCGGCAGAAGCGGTGACCGCCAGACCGCATTGGTCATGTTGGTCCAGTCCTTGGCGATCATGTTGGCCGTGTGAATGATGACCTGGGCGGTATCGTCGTGGCGAAAGAGAATCATCATTTTGGTGTGGTGCGTGCCGAACATCTCAGGCATGGGAGCGGTGTGGAGCTCAACGTTGTTCCAGGCTGCAGCCTCTTCCTGACGAGGCAGTCAGCAAGCCTGACGAGAAGTTTCCTGTCGAAGGTGAGCAGCAGGTCGTCTTATCTTACTTGCAGGGCCACGCGGTTCCCATCCTCTCGTTTCCAGAATCCATGGACGACGTGCACTTTGACGAGGTCCCTTGTGTCTTCGTCAAAGTGGCTCATGAGGAAGGGAATGTCGTGAAGAAAGTTGAACTCCCAGCACTCTGAGATGAGCGGGTCACCTAGCAGGTCCTTCAAGGTGACGGCATCTGCATTCGATGAAGTGGGTAGATCGCGAATGTGCGTCAGCTGAAATGGAGACGGGGTCGTGGCCGCCTTGGATTTCCTCCTGGCTGGGGGGCTGATGGCACGATGAAGGCTGGATGGCTGGGTTGGCGGGTCATCCGTCACGTCCTCAGTGACGCGCAGTCGCTTGGAGGGTCGTTCCATGGTCACCAAGCCTCATCAAACGAAACTGTCGCCGAAGTTCAAGATCTTTCAGTCTATCACCGTGGTAAGACACGCAGTGAGAGCCAATGCCGAGAGTCTGTCTGACGTCCTCACCTGCTTTGGAGCCGACGATGACAACGATGACAGTGCCCCCACCAACCAGGACCAGGGGTCACTTATGCCTGCGTGGAAGAATGTGGCTTTTTCTGTGAATCATGGAACATGAAATTGACGTTGTATGGGTTTCATGGAAGTTGAAGTCAATTTCGAACGACGACGAACTAAAGCAGCTCCATGTTGGCAAGAACGGATGGCATATCGAGAGAAGAAGCAATAGCGGATTGGTGGTACCTGACTTGCTGAGAGGTGGGGTTAGTGGTCAAAGCTCGGACTACTTTGAACCTTGGCGAGGTCAGGGGATATCTCCAGTGTCAAGTTAATCACCTCTCCGCTATTTGACCTTACTTCATCAGAAGTATTACTTACAATAAGTCGACACGATCAAGTTTAAGTTCGTTGGCTACCTGAAACTCCTCCTCATTCCACCTCGACTTGGCTCGTTATCCTGTGAGGAGACTTTTAGCCCCGAACTCACGACACTGGCCGTGAAAGTGCACTCATTCTACCAGTATGGCATAGAGGCTAATCAATATTGCAAAGTCCCCAGACGGGCCTCCAGGCTTAACTTACTCGCGTCGGACGCATCGGAAGCAGAAGAGTAGAGAATCGTATCAGTGTCGGACGAGAACTCGTGCCGCCGTATTCTGTGCCTCACCAACGCTGGCTTCGCTGCGGCCTTGTAGTCGTATGCTCAACCCCTGGAGGCGCGCGTTGTCGGCTGCAAAACAAGGCGCCAAGCGCTGCACACTGTGAGGGGATTCTGCATCACGCATCAAGACGTAATTTGGTTCTTCGCACCTGTCGATATAGATGCAGATTTGCGGGTGAATTTGCAAACCGCCAAGTCTGAAGTGTCTGTATGCAGACGATGCTGCTCCTTGGCAATGCACGTACCGTCGACTTGTGCGGCCGAGCCGCTCCAATCCCTCTTCTTCAGTGACTCTGGACGCAAAGAAACTGCGCGTTTCTCTGGGCGATTCGTAGTTCGCCAATCAGACACTGAGGTTTAGTTGCCACCTTGTTGTCGTATGAAGGGGTGTAGAGCCCTGTCACGCTGCTGTCTAATCAGTCTAGCCGAGGTTGGTAATCATAACAGGCGAGAGCAACCTGCTCAACTCCGGCAAAGACCACGTGTATTCAAAACTAGTATGTGTTGACGTGATATGATGGGTGGAAGATGACATTGCTTCCAGTTTGTTCATACCGATTGACCCAGATACCTGAGGGAATGGAACTATAGTGGGCAAAAGAATTGTTTGGATTAATTTCTTTCAAAGATCACATCACTTCAAATGGAACACCAAACACACAGTATAGAACGTCGTTAAATTCATCTGATAAAGTTATCCGCGAAACTAGAGAATAGACAGGCCTCGTCAGGCCTTGCATTGCCGGCAATTTTGAACAAGAAACGATCACAGTAACGACACGCTACTCCTCGACTCTCCCTTATTTCGAAGCCCAACCGAGAGTCAGGTCACCACCGTTGAAGACAACAAAAGCGGCCTTGAGAGCCACATCGCCGAAGATGGAGAAGCCAATGTTTGTGTTGCGCTGAATGCCGCCGAAGCAAACAGAGCCCGAGTCGTCAACGGGGGCGAAGTTGATGTAGCTTCCGGGGATCTTGATGCGCGCAGACTCGACGCCAAAGGTGAAGGCAGGGAGGGTAGCGCTGCAGCTGAAGACGTAGCCACCCTGCGAGCTGTCGTACCTGGCGCCGCTGACCTGTGCGTAGTAGGCCGAGACGACGGAGGTGGGGAGCAGGAGCAGCGTGGTACCGGTGTCAGCAATGCCGGTGACGGGAGAGGACTTGAAGGCTGCAGTTCCGACCTGGTAACCGGTAGAGGTGAAGGACCAGAAGCCGTCGCTGTTGTCGACATTGGTGTAGGTAATGGCACCCTTGTAGGCGGTCTTGTCAATGTAACCAAAGTTGTACTTGCCGGCTGGATCTAGTTGTTAGCAGTGCAAAATGTCACATATACAAAGAAAGGACGTACCCGCAGCGTGCTTCAGATCAGCAGTGAACAAGGGAGCATCCAGAGTGGATTTCGCATTGTCGAAGAAGGTCAACTGCTGCGAGGGAGAAACAGTGTTGATAGAGCTGAAGGCGAGGCCCAAAAGACCATCGAGCGGATCCGAGGTGAAAGAGCTGGAAACCTTCTGGGCAGCCTCAACAGCCTGCTTCTTCACGGTAAGGCCACCAATGGTCACCTTGTCCAGGTACACATCGCCATTGGAGCTGCTACCATCGCCATAGCTAATGGACCATTTGGCACCGGCAACCTTCGATGAGGTCGAGCTAGAGGCGGGGTTGTACCGAGTCTGTCCGTTGACCTGAGAGCTCGGGAGCTCAGTGCTGAAAACCCAGAGATCACTAGAACCAGTGTCGAAGTCGAGGACGAGGTTCTGTGCCGGCGTGCCTATCTGCACAGGGGTCAAGTACTCGACATCGTTGGCCTCGGGGGAAGTCGTGGCTGAACCGGTGGTGCGCTTTGACAAACGGCTCTCGGTGGCATTGGCGGCAGCGGCAGCAACATCAGCGGGCGCCGCCTTGCCAAACTTGTTGTAAGCCTTGGCGAGGGCGATGGCACCGTTCCTGTGCTGGAAACCTGGGTTGGGCACTGCGCGCACAGAGAATGTGCCCTGATCAGGGATACCGATCTTGGTAGGCACCACGGCCGCGTAGCCAGTGGCGGCGAGGATGGCAACGAAGAAGGTGCCGAATGTCTGCATCTTAGTTGTATTTGGTGAAGCTCGAGGAGGATATGATCTTTCAAACTTGTGTCAGTGGCAGAGGTCAGATGGAAGGTAAGGAGATGGTGATGTGAAGCCTGAAGAGAGCTGATATCGACACTGAGGAGATGAAGAAGACGATATTTATATTTGGGAACGACTTGGCCTCCAGCACTTCCTGGTAGTCATCGTGGCCATGTTATCGTGGCCATGGCAGACAATGAGTGAGGTGCTTCAGAGATTTGACGCGATACCACAACAGCATCACGACGTTTAGCTCCAAGCCGGATCGAGGTAGGAATCCGGATTGTGTCCAACCTCACGAGACGTATACACGTCAGCAACAGAATGGTCTAGTACGGACGAGGAAGCTCGTTAGGCTCCAGAATGTAGGTTGACAACTGCTAAGCCAGATACACATGAAACGACATTTCCCAGCAATGTTATCTGAGGGAAATCTGGATACATGACAACGGGTTGGAGATGAATTTGGGTTGTCATTCCCGTTGAAGTGCTTTCAAGTATCGCACAAGGGGTCCAATGCAGGCGCGTATCGGCAAATCGGCAAACGACGAAACGGCATTGAAAGTCAGCCCTGGCTCCATGGCCCCGGTCATGCGCGCCAGAAGCGCTGTGCAGACAAGCTTTCGAGCAGGGACCTAGTTCCTCGGCACGTGTAAATGGTCCCGTTTAAGACAACGACCAGCGAGCGATCTTTTCAGACGCCGATCATCCCCAGACGGCTTGAAAGTGCCGTGCCCCCATGGGACAAGGATCGGACAGGACGCTCGTTCTGGAAGGTCCAAAGGTAGTTTATCAATGTATTCCAAGATGGGTTGGATGAGCTCATCGTGGTGCCGTTGACGACCTTAGAATCTCTTGAACAAGCGATATGGACAGCAGAGTGTGTATCAATCTTGCCCAGCCTTGTCTGCTTGGATTGCGGAAAGGATACTGACACGCAGCGCATGAATTGTCACAGCCAAGGCTGACCCTGATGACTTTTTCATGCTAGGACAGCTACGTAAATCACTGCATAGCGATTCTGGCACAAGTAGTCATAAACTACGAACGTCCTTAAGTCGACGACTGCTCAGGTCAGTCCCTGTAGGAGCATTAAAGATATGATCCCGATCAACAGCTAATCTTGGTGTGCGGGAAAGCCTTGTGCTCTCAACAGCCGACGTTGTCGGTTATTCCCGCCGCATTGACTCGATTATTATCATGTAACAGCCAATGATCTTAGATATCAAGTCGACTAAGGTCGGGGTTTCAGGGGTTCAATTTGTGGAGGCGCCGCCATGCCGCACTTGTGCTCTAGGCCGACCATGAAGAGCCGACTACCCGAAGCGCCATCGCAGCTTACGTATGGCTTCTAGCTCTACTAGGAAGGTGTCATATCACTGCCGAACACCTGATGTCGCTCAAGTGAATTCAATAGCGATTTGGCTCATCATCTCAACCAGCCGATACGGAGCTCTGGGCTGGGTTGCAGTCTGTTACTCCCTCGTAGCTTAACGAGCGGCACTGTAATACCGAGCGAGCGCATGCTATCCGGATGCAGCGGCCTAAGTGGCCTAACAATTGCCTCTTGTGGCAGGTCACTACAACCTCCACCCGATAACAGAATGACACGAGACCCCCCATCGGTCGGATTCACAAAGCCGGGGAAGAATGAGGGGTGCTGTCTGATCTGGGATGTTGGCGATCTCATCGCCAAGCCTGTCAGAACATAATAAGTACGGGGATTTGATCTTCGCCTCCCGTCTTGGCATGCATCTTCATCCCTATCCCTGGACTGACGCCACCTCCCACGCCCTTTGCGATTCAATCAATCCACCATGAGGGCCACGATTCTCAGCATCTTGACCACCCTCGCCCTTCTTGGGCCAGGTGAGTCGACACCGCTAGCTGCCCTGGACAAGAGGTACACTCTCGACTCCAATGGCATCAAGTATAAGGTGTTTGAGCATGCCGCCACAGGAGCTACAACCAAGATTGTGTCCAACTCTGGCATTTGCGAGACGACACCTGGAGTGAATCAGCACTCGGGCTACTTCTCAGTCGGTGAGCATAGATCTGAGTGGCGGTCCCCGTAGCTTGCATCACTGATCGGTCATCCATTTCAAAAAGGCACGAATATGAATATGTTCTTCTGGTTCTTTGAGGCTCGAAAAAATGCCAGCAAAGCCCCTCTTGCCCTATGGTTGAACGGCGGTCCCGGATGTAGTTCCATGATCGGCCTCTTCCAAGAGAATGGACCCTGCACTTTCAATGGCGGAGGCTCTGAGCCG
The DNA here is from genome assembly GCF_003724135.2 of Verticillium nonalfalfae. Taxonomy (NCBI): domain Eukaryota; kingdom Fungi; phylum Ascomycota; class Sordariomycetes; order Glomerellales; family Plectosphaerellaceae; genus Verticillium; species Verticillium nonalfalfae. Next base: position 57,588 of record NW_021167293.1, read on the forward strand.
ACTTTGAACCCATACTCATGGAATACATTCGCAAACATGGTAAGGTGCAAGATATATCTCAAACGCGCACATGAAGCTAACAGATTCAGCTGTATGTTGATCAGCCGATTGGTACCGGTTTCAGCTACGGCACAGATGATGCCACTTCGACTCTGGCTGCTGCCCCAAGGGTCTGGAAGCTCTTGCAAGCCTTCTACGCCCAGTTCCCTGAGTATGAGGGACGTGACTTCGGTATCTTCACTGAGTCTTATGGAGGCCACTACGGCCCAGAGTTTGCCTTTTACTTTGAGCAACAGAATGCAGCCATCGACGCCGGGACGATCGCGGGCGAGAAGATCAAGCTTGTTGCTCTTGGTGTCAACAACGGCTGGATCGATCCTGGTACGTTCTCATTTGGGATCTCCAGGGCGCCACAAGAAGCTACCTTGCGCTGATGGCCTGCTAACGTGAATTGCGCAGCCAACCAATACAAGGATTACATCGACTACGCCGCCAACAACACGTACAAGAAGCTCATCACCCCGAAGCAATATAGCACATATGTCTCCACATACCAGAAGAAGTGCGTACCAGCGTTTGCCAAGTGCACAGGTTTGACTGGTAATGATGCCGCCTGTGGCAACGCCGACGATGTTTGCAGCGCGGCCATCGAGAGTCCCTTGGAGTCGCTCGCCAGCTTTGACGTCTACGACATCCGAGGCCCCAAGAATGACCCTTTCCCTCCTGAAACATACTTGACGTATCTGCAAACGCCGGCTGTGATGAAGGCCATCGGCGCCCAGACAACTTATGGAGAATGCCCGGATGCGCCCTATACCAAGTTCATCTCCAGTGGTGATCGTAAGTCGTGAAATGGCGCGCTCCACATGAAACAAGAGCTGACCAAACCAAACAGGGGGCCGATCATTCTTGCCGACCTTGTCGCAAGTCATTGACTCAGGTATCACCGTGTTGATCTGGGCCGGCGATGCTGGTAAGTTGACGGAGCTCCTGTATCTTCGCATGGCGAGCATAATGCTAACAAGGTCAGATTGGATTTGCAACTGGATGGGTAACTACCGAGCACTGAACTCCATCGCCAAGAAGCCTTTCCTCTCGGCACCTCTCCTTCCATACACGGTCAATGGAAAGAAGTATGGCGAATACAAGACCTCTGGGAACCTGAGCTGGCTGAGGGTGTACGAGGCCGGTCACGAAGTGCCAGCGTATCAGCCGGAAGCTGCGTTGGCTGCCTTCATATCGACCATGTCACGGAAGCCTATTTCATCTTCATAGACATTCGTGTCCAAATACTGAGCTGTCGGTATATTGAGGCGAGATTTGGACAATAACACCACAAACGGACAAGGCCGCATGTCATCCACCTTGGTTCTTCGCAGGGTTTTCTGTTCAAATTTGGTCGCGCACGAAGCCCGGACCTTGCTAAATGCTGTGGAAGTTGAATGATGGTTGACAACTTGAGAGCGATGTACGGATGGTATCTGCTCAATCGAGGGCCAAAACACACAAGTCCCTGGCGTCCCCTGTTGTCGGCGTGCGGGGCACCAACAGAGCGACGTTGTAATCACCACAATGTTATGTAATGGTTCTTGCTCTCTGTAGTGACCACGTAGGTTTTCCCACTTGTGAACCTGTACCTTATCTGTCGGTGCTGAGCCTCGGACTTCAAAGTTGATACTCTCAATCCGCATGAGCACTGAAGCCGTGTGGCGAACGCTATGGGCTCCGTGATTTCTGCAGTATTTGATGCTTTTAAGGGGATCAGAGCAGCACTTAGCTTGCTTTCTGCCTTGTCGACCGAGTTCAATGCAGCCTTGAACCGAGCGGGGAAGCCCCCGGGCCTCCCGAACCCGAAGCCAACCCGGCCATATTGGCTGAACAACCCACCATTTCCAGAGCTAGTCGACATTCGCTCTCCAGTACTTCCTGAAACGGCAGACGTCGCCGTCATCGGGTCCGGCATAGCTGGTGCTGCTGTTGTCCGATCGCTTCTTCACGAGCGCCGACGTCGAGGTACTGTCTCGGGCAGCGAGTCTGGGTTGCCCGACAATGACAAGATCGTCGTGTTCGAAGCTCGACAGCTATGTAGTGGCGCCACGGCTCGTAATGGAGGACACATCAAGCCTACCGCCTACGAGATATTCCCCCGTTTTCGCAAAACATATGGCCCGGAACGTGCTGCTGCGCTTACCCGATTCCAGCTTCGTCACATTGATTGTCTGACGGAGCTCTGCGCTTCTGAGGGTATCGATGCCGCCGAAGCGCGGGAGGTCGAAACGGCCGACTTGTACCTCGACGAAGAGACGTTTCGGAAGGCTGCCGAAGGTCTTGCAGAATTGAAGGAATGGGTACCGGAGGTAGACGTCGAGGTATGGGAGAGCGATGAGGCGAGAAAGGTCTGTTCACTCTGAAAGTTGTCCTGACTTCGAGCTAGACTTCTGACATGTGCAGAAATTCGGAGCAAACGAGAGCGTGGCCGGCGCGCTTTCCTACCGCGCCGGGGCAATCTGGGCGTACCGCTTTGTGGTGTCCATCTGGAAGCGCCTCCTGGACGACTTCCCCGAGCAGCTCTTCGTTGAGACGACGACACCGGTTGAGGCAATCAGCACCAGTTGCGATGAGTTGACCGACTTTCCCTATATCGTCCACACGCCTCGTGGGATCGTACACGTCCGCCATGTAGTTCACGCGACGAACGCTTTCGCGAGCCATCTTGTCCCAGGCCTTCGCAGCAAGATTACAGGCGTCCGGGCTCACATGTCGTCTCAGCGTCCGGGTGATCTATTTCCAAACTGCCGAGGGCAACGCTCCTGGGGCATGATCTATGGCGGAGCTTTCGATTATGTCACCCAGCGGCCTTCGTCAACCGACGAACCGCAGGGCGATTTGATGCTGGGCGGCGGCTTCAGCCGTTCTTTGAAGCAGGGGGTCGACCAGATTGGCCTGTACGACGACGGTGCATGCAATGATGCTCTGACAGTCTCTCATATATCTGGCATTTTCCCGGCCGTCTTCTCGCCAAAATGGGGCAAGGGTGCTTCGGTTGAGCATGCGTGGTCGGGGATTTTGGGCATGACAGGCGACCTTCTCCCCTTCGTTGGTCGCCTTCACAGTGGCCTGACGGGCCGTAAGGTCGCCAGCAAGAAGGACGGAGGAGTGCATGGAGAGTGGATCGCGGCGGGCTTCGCCGGCGAGGGAATGGTTTGGGCCTGGCTTTCGGGGACGGCTCTTGGCATCATGGTCGATGGATGCGAGGAGGAGGAGCTTGCTGCGGCCCCAGGCAGGCCGAAGGGCAAAACTGTGGACTGGCTTCCAAAAGAGTTGATGGTGTCCAGCGCGAGGGTGCGTAGTGCGGATATTTCCAACCTTGCGAGCTAGTCTACAGATCTCACGAGGATAATGCTTGCTGCGCAAGACATGCGACTCTATCGAACGCTATCCACAATCGTGCTACCGTAAGAAGACAGCACGACTTGATAACGAAACATCATGGTCAACAGTCATGTTGGTTATGTACGTGCATTGTAGATGCTTCGTCATTACCAGGGCGCAGCCATAGTTCGCGACTTCGGACTCCCTTTGCATCATCCGGCATAAGGTGGAACGACATCTGAAATCGTACTCTCTGTAGCCAGAGAGGCTCACCCGTACCTATTAAACACTTCCGTTGAGACCCCTCTGCAGTGCCCCCTGACAGTGACACTTTGGGAAGGCATTCTGTGGTATCACGCTGATGCAAACTCGAGTGCGTCGGTCATGGAGACTGCTTGGTCTGGTATACATGACCTTCGCAAGTTCTGTCTTTCTAGAAAAATGGTGTGACGAATACCGGGCAACCTCATGCCCTGGGCCGCAACTCTGGGTCGAAGCCATACGCTCTCGTGCCATTTCAAGCAATAATCATGATAGGTCTGTCACCAGAGGTACTCTCGCCTGAATCCTCCGCCGGCCGTGGATGTTCCTCTCATCACCCAGTTTAGTGATCTCTTTCGACTGTCTATCGCAGGTAAGGAATCGTTCGCAAAGCTTGCCAAAGGCAATCCCTCCATGAACTATGCAAGCATTGGATGGGCAGGAAGTGTGGGAAGGACGCGGTCATCTAGTAAGTCACGACGCTTGTCACGAAGTTGTGGACATCAGTGCGGCAACAGCTTCGGTACATCGGACAGTGGCCAGGAGTGAGGGGCCAGCGGGATGGGGATCAGGGGGAACAGGCTGTGCATGCACAGCCTGTAGTGTCTGGGAGGTGCTTTCCGCTACCTGGGCGCCTCGCACCTTAGTCATCGTCAAGTGGTACACGTATCCTCACCGGAGCAGATGAGGCCCAGAGGTGTTGCGTTCCCGTTCTGGCGAGGGACAGAAAGTGAGGGAAAGCTTAAAGCAGATAGACTGAATGAAGCGCATCGGGGATTGGCAGGCTGCTTTATTGAACGTCTATTGAGCAAGTTAAACTTTGGGGCCTGGACTGGGCGATAGAGCCAGCTGCCAGCTTTTAGGTACCTCATCCTAGGTACATACCTAGGTAAGGTAGGCATGGCACTACACCCTCCTTGTTACAGCCCAGCATCAGCGCCAGCTCTCGGATCATCGCGTCCCCTCCCAAACTCGTGGCTCCATCAGCCAGGCGTCAGACCCCTGACCCCCCCTGTATCTGGTGTCGCTTCTCTTCCTCCACCAGCTCGGGTCGTGTCGTGTCGTGTCGCCCAATTCGTCCACCCGCTGCAACACCAGCACAAAAAGTTCCACGTTTCCTATTTCCCCGACGACGTACGAAAGGGAAGCCCTCTGAGGCAGTTTGTTGATGTACGACCTTTGGTAGCCTGGACAAAGGACCATCTCTTTTTCTCACATTCCTTTATACGCCACGGGCTTGACCATCCTCGCGCCGCGATCCCCCACACCCCATCGCGATACGGCCGATCCCTACCGAGACCCCTGACACCCGTTGATCCAAATTGGCCGCCCATTTCAGTCTCCGATTCCACTACCATCGGATTTCTTGAAGCCAGCTGCCGGCGGGTCGCTCTTTGACACATCTCCTCCCTCTTCGCCCTCCTTTGCCTCAGTTGCGACGAACACTGGCAGACCTGCCGTCGCCCTTCCATCATGAAGCTCTCCACAGTCCTCGTGCTCGCCACGAGTACCCTCGCCCTCGCCGTCAAGAAGACGAAAAAACTCAAGAATGAAGATCCAAACACCTACTTCAACTCGGTCAAGGTCCCTCCCATGCTCGAGTTGACACCCGACAACTTTGACAAGGAGATCAATGCGACCAAGCTCGTTGTCGTCAAGCATTACAGGTTCGTCGCGTCTACCCACAGCAGCAAGCATCTCGCCACCGAAAGTGGTGCGCTGACCAGATCTCATTCAACAGTCCCTACTGCCCGCACTGCATCGACTATGCCCCGACCTACCAAACGCTCTACGAGTACTACTACACCTCCAAGCCCGTCACCCCCGAAGATGTCTCCTTCATGGAGTTCTACGACATTCGATTCGCCACCATCAACTGCGTTGCCTTTTTCGACCTCTGTGCCTCCCTCAAGGTTCAGTCTTACCCGAGCACCATTCTGTACAAGGACGGCCAAGCTGCCGAGATTGTCAAGGGCGTCAAGGGGCTCGACGTCCTGACCACGGCCTTTGAGCCCTTCCTCGAGGCCGCCAAGCCCGGAACCCGTCCCAAGGAGCTCAACCTGCCCAACACCGGCGACAAGCAGACGCCCGACTTCAGCCCCGCCGCCGCCATTACCTCTGACACCAAGACCAACGCCGCTGACGGGGGCAAGACTGATGACCTTCCCAAGGCGGCCCCTGAGGAGGGCAAGGGCAAGAGCAGTGCGACGCCCGACAAGACGACTCCTGAGAAGACTGTCCCGAGCCCCAAGAAGACGATCCCCGAGGCGCCTCCCAAACCCACCGAGACCTTCAACCCTGATGGCGTGTCGGTGGCCCTGACGGCTGAGAAGTACGAGACCCTCGTTACAGGGTCCAAGCAGCCATGGTTCATCAAGTTCTACGCCCCTTGGTGCCACCACTGCCAGGCCCTCGCGCCCACCTGGGCCCAGCTCGGCAAGGAGATGAAGGACAAGCTCAACATTGGCGAGGTCAACTGCGACGTCGAGGCCAAGCTCTGCAAGGAAGTCGGCGTCCGCGCCTTCCCCACGCTTCTCTTCATCAAAGGCACGGAGCGCGCCGAATACGAGGGTCTTCGCGGCCTCGGTGATCTCAAGTCGTACGGTGAGGGTGCCGCGGCTGCGGCCGTCGGCGTCGTCGACGTCGACGCCGCCGCCCTCGAGGCTCTTGAGCAGAAGGAGGAGGTTGTTTTTGTCTACTTCTACGACCACGCCACGACGAGCGAGGACTTTGCCTCGCTCGAGAAAATGCCCGTCAACCTTGTCGGCCGCGCCCGCATCGTCAAGACCCGGGACCCCAAGCTCGCCGAGCGCTACAAGATTACCACCTTCCCGCGCCTTCTTGTCTCGCGCAGTGGCCGCCCGACATATTACAACCCGCTGACGCCTCGTGAGATGCGTGACGTCGAGGGCGTCCTCGCCTGGATGCGCTCCGTCTGGCTGCCCATGGTCCCCGAGCTGGTGGCCACCAACTCGCGCGAGATCATGGATGGCAAGATTGTCGTCCTCGCCATCATCAACCGCAACGACGCCGAGACGCTGTCCGACGCCAAGCGCGAGCTCAACAAGGCCGCCAACGACTGGATGGACAAGCAGATTGTTCTCTTCCAGAAGGAGCGCCAGGAACTCCGCGACGCCAAGCAGCTCAAGATCGACGAGGCCGAGGACCGCGGCGACGAGCGCGCCAAGGACAACGCCAAGCTTATCCGCGTCGACATGTCCAAGAGCCCCCGTAAGGAGGTTGCTTTTGCCTGGATCGACGGCGTCTTTTGGCAGCGGTGGATCAAGACGACATACGGCATCGACGTGAGCACCGGCGGCAACCGAGTCATCATTAATGACGAGGACGTAAGTTATCCCCCCCTCCCCTCCTTTTGTTCTCCTTTCCCAATGTCTACCGGGATCCCATCATTCCGCACACACAACAAGAAGGACTTGCTGACAAGACTCCAGCGCCATCGCTACTGGGATGTGACCGACACTAACGCCAACATTCTCCTTTCCCACACATCCATCCTCGACATGCTTCCCAAGGTGACGGCCTCGCCGCCCGAGATCCGCGCCAAGACGACCCTCTCCTTCATCTCCAAGCTCTTCTTCGACTTCCGCATGTCGTTTGTCGACCACCCCTTCCTGTCCGTCGGCGCTGTCCTCGCCGTCATGTTCGCCGGCGCCGGATGGGTGCGCAACCGCATGCGCCGTCACCGCGGCGGTCACTTTGTGCGTCTGGACGACAGCTGGAGCACCAAGGAGCTCATGAAGGAGGGTCTCATCGGTGGGGGCCCCAGCGGCAACGGAAAGGTCGACTAAGACGGGGTCAGAAGGGGAGGAGCTGCTGTTCGGGACGACATTGTGCATTCATGGGCTTTTGCGGAGTTTATAGGGGTTCCGGATAGTTTCTGAATATTCCTGTTTGTGTCATATTCGTTCGTGTCATCATTTCGTGACGGCCTGCCTTTCTTCTTCTCCTCTCATTTTATTTGAATTCTCTCTGGCAAGGCACGCCCTCGGCCTGCGTGTGCTCTACCGGTCAACCCTGCCCAAACGAGCCGCCGTCCCCCCCTCTGCCTGCCATCCGCGACGTGCCCTCGCCGGAGAGGCATGCACCAGCCCGCCGTCTCACGTGTAGAGTTCCTGCGTGAAGCTGTTGAGCTGGAGGCCCTCAATGGCAATGTCGGGCACGTCGATGAGGAACTTCAGCGGCATCTCGACGAGGTTGCCCCTGACCCTCGACAGCCACTCCTTGACCTCGGCGACGCCGCCGGGGAACTCCTCGGTGACAACGTGGCCGTACTCGACCTTGCCGTCGCCGGGCTTGCCGGTGCCGGGGTTGGCAAAGTGGCGGGAGAAGAACTCGTCGTAGTCCTTCCAGGTGCGGACGTGGTCGTTGGGCACGCAGTGGAAGACCTTGCTGAAGACGTCCGTGTTTGTGCGCGCCGTGCCGTCCCAGAGGTTCCAAAAGTTGCGCGACATGGGGTCGCGGACGAGGGCGTCGGCGGGCGAATTCCAGTCGTAGGCGTTGAGGCCTCGGTCGACGGGCGACCAGTTGCCGTGGGGGTCGGGGCTGTCGCAGCGCTGGTGCGGCAGGAGGCCGAGGTGCTTGCGGAAGATGTGGCGGCGCAGGCTGGCGGCGAAGCGCGAGGCGGCGTACGGCGCGCCGTCCATGTATGAGTCGACCGTGACGGGGTCCTCGATGACGACGGCAATCTCCGAGTCGTGCGAGCCCAGCTGCGAGCGGTCGTTGAGGTTAGCTGAGCCGCAGATGACGAGCCGGTCGTCGGCGATGAGCAGCTTGGTGTGCACGTAGAGCTGCTCCGTGACAAAGGCCGAAATCTCGGCTTCCGGGTCGCCCTTCCAGGGGACGGAGCGCAGGTCAGGCCCGACGTTCATGTAGCACGCCGATACGCTGTCCCAGGTCGAGTCGTCCAGCTGAGCGGCTGCCTGTTGGTAACGCTCGTACTGTCCCTGGCCCTGGCTCTGCTGCTCGCCGTAGGGGGCGTATCCTGAGCCCAGAGCGTTGTCGCGCTCCTTTCTCGCGTCCTCGTACGAGACGCCGCTCTGCTTCTCGGCCTCCTTCATAGTCGACGACACATTGATACGGTCGTAGCTTCGGAGGTTGTAGAATCGAATGTAGCGACCGACATCCTCGACGCCTTCCTTCTGTAGGGTTTCCAGGATGCTGTAGCCTCCTTGGCTGATGGACTTGTACTGGAATTCCATGATAGCACGCGTGCCCAGCGCATCGTCCGCCTTGAGGTCACCGGCGAACGCAGGGACCGCAGGCATAATCACAATGATTTTGAAGTTCTCGCCGGCCTCATGAGCACGGAGGATACGGTCCACCATGGCACGACCGATCTTGTTGCTGACGGGGCGCTGTTCATCGCAAGTTGCCGTAATAAAGAACTAAAGCCAGGTCAGCAATCACGGTCAACTAGGTTTGTCAGTGCCATACCTGATTTTCAATGTAAACAAAATGACGAGCGTTTGTAATGGCGTCAATGTAGGCATTCGCAATAGAATGCTCGGTGGCGTGTCCCGCCGACCATTTAGTGCAGCTGTCCATGTCAGCTAGGCTTCGCTTCGAGCCGTGGGCAGCCATTGAGCACTCACCTTCTGGTCAGTTGAATATTGGCGGGCTCGTTCTCACGATGAGGACGTTTTGATGTTTTTTCTTCATCACTACTGCTGTCGTCGTGCATGAACTTGTTGACACCCTTGCTGAAGCGGCCTGACAGACCACCCAGGAGTTGGCTGGGGTCCTGCTTGAGGAAGCCTCCGCGCTCATGCTCTCCGGATCTCCTATGGAAGCCCAGATGGCTGTGGCGAGGCTTGAACTCAATTCTCTCGTACTTGCCGGGGTTCTTGTGGGTGTACTTCTCGTCAAAGATGAAGTTCCTGTATAAGCGTCAGTCACTAGGTCAAGTGGTCAACGATAGTAGATCTGACCATCGATCAGTGAAATGTTCTGTCAGGCTCTCCACAACCGGACCGTTCAGACTAAGGCTGACATCAGACCATCCCATACGCGAGCTCTTGGTGCGGTCCACTAGCAATGGTCAGTACTACGGGGTTCAAAAGAGGGATGGCTGCCTGACGCTTATTTTGATTCCAGTTGCCGACGTCGGCAAAGTCGTAGACACGAGCATTGTTGTAGTCCTGGCCGGGGAAGACAATGGCATCCAGGTTGCCGGGGTGGGAGTCTGCAATCGGATGACCTGCAGCATGTCAGCAGGAGGTAGGACTGTGGTGCTCAAGTTTCGACTGACTGTTCGTGTCCCATCTGCCGAAACCTGTGTTCAAGTCAGCATTCTGGTCATCCGTCGGAAATCTTTCTCCGCTTACAGAGATCAAGTCCACCCATGAACGCCACTTTGCGGTCGATGAGGCACAGCTTCTCGTGGTGAGCCCAGAAGAGAACAACACCGTCAGTGGCCGTGCCGTAGATGGCCTTGAGAGCATCGCCCGAGACCTTTGAAAGGGTTGCCGTGTTCAGCGTCATGTTGGAGAAGCTCTGTCCCAGCTCCTTCTGAATGTCGTAGCCTGTAGGCACGTGGTCGGGGTGGCGGAACACGCTGATGTTAGGGTGCAGGCCTTCCAGATGCTTCCTGGTGTGCTGTGCGGGAAGTCAGTGGTGTCCACCTGATGGGAAACGGCCAGACACTTACAGCCGAGTTCACTACGAAGAAGAAGAAGAAGAAGAGGTGTCAGCATGGGAAGCTCGCACACATGCATCGTCAGATGACTTACACGTCAACGCAGCCTCGACCTCTCTGTAGACGATGATGCTGACCTTGACGCCCCTCTCGGCGGCCGCCTTGAGCATATTGTCAAGGCGGTACCGCTCGTTGGCAGCAGGGGGTCGGCGAAGGTAGATCTCGGGGCTCAGCCACCAGTCAAGGATGTAGATGCTCTCACGGGCATCTGAAGAGGGCAGGGTCAGTGAGTGTGCCGGATCCATCGGAGAGGGGTCATCTACGCACTTTCGAGAGCTTCGGAGACAGCCCAGAAGTAAGAACAGCCGTCGACATACCACTTCGCATTGCCAGTGGACTGAGGGGCGAAGGATTGATAGCGGTTGGATGCATGATGAGTAGGATGGTGCTCGTGGCATTCGTGGCCGATCTTTGTATGGGAGTGTCGCTCGTCGCCAAAAATGGCGTCAATGCCGCGCTCAACCTTGCGGAAGATAGAATCCATGGCGAGATAGACGTCCCGTCAGGTCAAGAATCAGAGATGAGTATGGATCGGTGAACTCAATCTCGAAGACCCGAATTGCGAAAAAGCAAGTGCTGCACCTGCGGTATAAATCGCCCCAGAGTGGTTAGGTTGGTTGCAGTGGGCAGTGGCGGAGCCGTACGAGGTGTTGAGGACCCAATGTCAGCAGCAGCACGCCAACATCAGCACGAGCTGAGGCTGCTGATGGAATCGGCGTTTGCGGCCGCATGCGACCGGCTCTCAGCCCATGTCTACGCCTGCCTTGATGCAGGCACTTGGCCGGCTCCCCGAACGGACTGATGCTTTCCATTAACCACCTCCGTTGCGGTCATGACTTTTGTCATCTCGACCGATGACCAGTGCAATGGAAGGCCTGATCGCCCGCGAAAATTTCAAACTCATCGATGGAAAACTTGTCTTCGTGAACTGCACTGTCGTTTTCCGTCGTGGTGGGTGCCTTTATCAGGCTACGTCGCCCTGCCGCCAAGTCGCGCCTTCCTCTATACAAGATCTCCAGAACATCACGCCTATTGCCCCCGAGGATTACCAACCCCTCGTGCCCGACGATGCCTTCATTGCACATGACCCCGCACTCTACTACGTGAAAGTGCCAAACTTGCTGGCACAGAACGGGCCTTCCTCGCTTACACAACCAATACTGCAAGATCTTGCTGTTTGCGAGATGCTACGGAAGCGTCCTCATCCCAATCTAGCACGATACCATGGGTGCATCGTTTCGCGCGGCCGAGTGGATGGCTTATGCTTCATGCACTATCCCCAGTCGCTGACGTCTCTGCTTAATCCAGGGCACTTGAACAAGGTAGATTTCATCACCTCCCTCGAAACCCGAAAGCGGAAGGCCGGCACGGCACGGTATCTCGACAGCATCGAACTGGGCCTTCGACATCTTCACTCCCTCGGCTTCAATCACAACGACTTGAACCCAGCAAACATCATGATCACCGAAGACGACATCCCCGTCATTATCGATTTCGACAGCGCCACAGCGCCCGGAGCAAGCCTTCAAAATGTGAAGCGCACGCATGGGTGGTTTGACCATCGTGTTGTTGTCTCGCAGCAAAGTAACGATCTGGATGCCTTGGCTGAGATTCGTATCTGGTTGACCGGTTCCTCTCCAAATGAGTATCGTTTTGATCTATGAATGAGCAGCTGCGAAACCAAGAAAATATGAACTTGAATGGTGTGTCAAAGAGCAAGCCCGTGTGCCGTGAGGTCCAACATCCACCCCAACACGCGCGCGCTTGACTGTCTCCCCGAATACCCTGCTTCCTACTTCTTCAGAACATACTTAACGAATGCTTGGTAGACATGTGCTCTGCGCTGCTTCGTAATATTCTGTGTAACATCCGTGGAGGTTCTGCGGCGAGGCCCAACTGTTTGTTTCACAGGCACAGGCACACCCTCTGCTAGCTGGCTTCGTGGCAATGTCAAAGTTTTATGACCGACCTGGTTCTTGAGGAGTTCATGGCTTCGACGACGCGGCACAGAGGCCGCATTGTAGGGTCCATCCGGTCCGCCATGACAAAGACCGCAGGTGCTTGACATGGTCGTAGGGGTTTGAGATAGCGCAGGAGGCGAGCGTGCTGTTCAGGTGTTGTTGCAGTGAGAGACTGATACGGGTTTGAGGTTGGCCGCAACGACAATACTTTCAGGTCTATGCAGCATCACGCGCGATCTTTCAGCAGTGCGGAAAAGACCATGAACCCCCTTTCGCTATCAAGCATAAGTGCCTTGACTGGTTTAGGCTGGCAGCCAGAGTACCATGTTGATAACATTCAGATATGCCGCAGCTCTAATAATAGGGATTCTTCTTTGCTGACAGCATCCCACGCTTGGCAATCGACTCCATGCAGCAGTATGATGTTCGAAGGAAAGTAACAATCCAAGCATGAATGAAGCTGGTGCTCGCTCACGCACATGAGAGACCCCGGGCTGCTCAAACTGCGATCAGCAAACCTGCGGCCGCAGTTAACCCCACGAAAACCAAACATCGTCAATAGAACGACTTGACGAACACTTTCCGATCGTAGTTCGTTTATTCATTCGCATTCAGTAATGGTCACGGGAAGTCGTCGGATGAAGTCGCTGTTGAGTACAGGTGGATCATTCTTATCTTATCGCAACTTTATGCTCACGTCCAGTCCACGGGAAACAGAATTGAACCAGAATTTCGGTCTTGGCCATCGTCAAGTTCAAGCAGTGCACGACTGATTGCTCGCCAATCCTCCGAAGAAGCTGCCATGGCTTCCAGGTGCTCGAGTGGCAGTCACTCCTTATTTCTTCCCTTCTTGTATCCTTCTTGTTTCACATCGATCACAACCAATGTCCCCCGGTCCATCGCGAAGACCCTGAGCAACCCTCCCCGTCGCCACAGCTCTACACACGTGGCCCAAGAATCGACATCGTCGCGCCTGAACCCGGCACCCGAAGACTATGCAGCCCCGAATTTCGCTGACAAGGCGTCCCTGACGCTCTACGCCGGCGGTGGCGGCAATGGCTGCATCTCGTTCTTGCGCGACATGTTCCTGCCCGAAGGGCCCCCAAACGGCGGCAACGGTGGCCACGGCGGGAACATCTACATTCAGGCCGTGCATGGCGAGACTTCTCTGCATAAGCTAGCTCGAAAGCGCTTCATACGGGCGGAGCGGGGGAAGAACGGTCAGGGAAGTGCCAAGGCGGGCCAGCGTGGTGAGGATATCATCATCACGGTGCCCGTAGGTACCATCCTGCGAGAGATCAGCCGAGAGGATCCCGTCGCTGAGGACATCACCTATCGCCGCGCCCTATACTACGAGCGGAAAGCATGGAAGACGAGAAAGCGCGAGCGGGAAGAGGAGGCTGCTGAGGCTGCCAGGCGCGAACTTCTTCGCGCGGAGGACGGCGAAGAGGTTGACGACCATGATCAGTCGGCAGCGAAGCAGAAGGAAACAGAGCTGGAGGACGACCCTGAGCCCGAAGATCCCGACCGCGAAAAGTTCCTCGTCTACCCCGGTGCCGCCAGGAGCGAAATCAAGAGTCTTGTCTTCCCCAAGGCCCCGCGCCGCGAGCGTTACTACCACCAGCCCCCTGGACCCCTGAACATCGACCTGTCCCGCCCGACCCCTACGCCTATCCTCCTCGCCGCCGGCGGCATTGGCGGTCTCGGCAACCCACACTTCGTCTCTCGCGAGTACCCACGCCCCCTGTTCGCCACGAAGGGCGAACGCGCCGTCACCATGGAGGTCGAGCTTGAGCTGAAGCTCCTCGCCGACGTCGGCCTCGTCGGTCTCCCCAACGCCGGCAAGAGCACCCTCCTCCGTGCCCTCAGCAACTCCCGCACCCGCGTCGGCAACTGGGCCTTCACAACGCTGCAGCCCAACATTGGCACCGTCGTGCTCGACAGCTACAAGGGCCGCCCCGTCATGCGCTCCTTCAAGCGGGCGCCCTCGACGGAGAACGGCGGCGTCCTCCCCGCCGACGAGCATGAGCAGCAGGCCGAGGCGCGCACGCGCTTCACCATCGCCGACATTCCCGGCCTCATCGAGGGCGCCCACATCGACCGCGGCCTCGGCATCGCCTTTCTGCGCCACGTCGAGCGCGCCGGCGTCCTGGCCTTCGTCATTGACCTCTCGGCCGGCAACGCCGTCGCCGCGCTCGATGCGCTGTGGAACGAGGTCGGTCTCTATGCGAGGATGCGCGAGGATGAGGAGCGCAGCCGCGAGGCCGACGCCAAGATCAACTGGGAGATCGAGGAGGAACAGCCCGCGCGGCCCAAGTACAAGGGCCGCTTCAGCGACCCCGTCATGATGGTCGCCGACGCGCCGGCTGAGCCGGAGCGCGTCTCGGGGTTGCACATTGCCTCGAAACCGTGGTATGTCGTTGCGACAAAGGGCGACAAGCCAGAGACGCAGGAAAATTTCAAGGAGCTGCAGGCCTATTTGGAAGATATCAAAAATGGCGTCAAGCCGCACCCGAGCGGCATTGAGGAGGCTTGGACGGAGCGGGTCACTGCCATCCCCGTCAGTGCCATCAATGGGCATGGTGTGGACAGGATTGTCCACTGGACTGTAGGATTACTGGACGACTAAAGCGGGGATCTGTAGGATAGTTGCAATCTGTGCATATCACCACTTTGTAAAACAACATGTATTCAAGTTTCATAGAGGAACACCACGTAACAACCAGCTCCTTAATTTTTTCGCGTTTTCTGTCCCTCCACGCAGTGGGTAGGGTATGTCAATGGAAGGGGCACATGACAGCACAGATGAAAGATATCTAGTCATATTGATATATGCTTCCGCAGTCTAAACCAAGACACTCAGGTCGTGCCCTTCCCAGTGGCCAAAGAACACCCATGATATCAACGAGAGATGCATGCCCAACCACAATGCTTGTATATCCGTCAACGCCTTGATCCCAACGCACGAAAAAGCCACCTCGCCCCAAGTCTTGTCTATACTCCCCGCCTCTAGAGAATGCCGAACCACCCCTTGACACGTTCATACGTGTAGAAGCTGACTGCCGCGAGAGGGACCACCTTGACATAGCCAATCGTCAAACCGATGAAGAAACCTGGCACACCGCGTTCCCGGAAAATGAGGGCCGCCGTCTCGCCTATGCGCATGCGGTGGCCGTCGCCGACGGCGCCGCCGACCTGCATCCGCCGACGGATGACCTCGAGCGGGTAAGACGCAGTCTGCGAGACGAGGCCAGCGACACCGCCGGCAAGAAGCTCTGCCCATGAGCGGAGAGGCGCGGGCTTGCCGGAGGGATAATTCTCCGGCTTCGGGAGGGTGGTGTAGGCGGCTAGGCGGGGGCTGCGGAGGAAATCACCGGCCGTGTCGTGGGTGAGGAAAGACATGCCGGCGTAGGGTAGCATACCCAGCAGGGTAGGGGTAAAGCCTCGGTAGAAGTTGGCGAGGCCAGAGCGAGGCGTTAGTGCGGCCGCGGCAGCTGAAGGTGTCGCCGCGATACCGGATGCTGTAGTGGCTGTCGTGGCTGTCGCGAGCGATGGTTTCGAGGAGAAATTTTCAGAGTATATACGTCGGCAGATGGAGGTGAGGCTGGAATGACTGTGTTTTGTCTCGAATGCGAGGCGGACTCGGATGACCTCGAGGGGATATGTGAAGAAGACGGACGTGACACCAGCCATGGAGCCGCTGATGAGGCGGCGCCAAGGCGTCTCCTGGTCGCGGTTACGGATAACGACAGAGCGAATCTGCTCGTAGGCGAGGAACTTGATGCCGGCGTAAGGAAAGATTCGAAGAAGAGTAGCCGAGTGCCCGCGGAAGAGGCCTGTGACACCATCTTGGTGGTGGATATCTCGCATGGCGGTCACGACGCCGAACCATGAGCCAGTGTATTTAGCGAACTGAGGGCTGCTCGCCTGGAACAGAATCTTCACTCGATCGAGAGGTGCAACGACGGTTTTGGCCTACAGTTGAAGTCAGATGAAGACAATCAAGCCCGGAGTAACGACAAGATACATACGGCACACCCAGCAAGACCGCCAGCAACGCCTGAGCGCCATAAATAATCAAAGCTTCGAGTCTTCTTCCTCAGGGCTACGGTGTCGTCGTCATCGGTTGGGCACAAGGGCGGGTTCTTTTTGTCTGCTCTGGCCAGCACGACATCCTTTGCGCTGGCCATTGGAGGGGCATGTCCCAGGAGGGCGGAAGGCATCTATGGCTGGTCCCGGGGGTGGGATGGTAGTGCAGGTTCGGGAGGAGGGGTTCAGTGTTCGAGATGGTCGTACGCGCCTTCGTGGGCTTCACGTGTCGAAGGGCTTCGGTTGCTACCGAGACTGCATCTCCAGAGTCGCGTTCCAGAGAGAGGTTGGTGACAATGTGCAACGTCCTAGGTAGGCGTCTAGGTTCAAGGTTTCGAGGGCTACGGATCGTCGGCGAAGGGTCGAATTGTCAGAAACATCGGCCACACACATGGAATCTTGGATGGGAGGGTCGCCCGGCTTGCAACGGGGCCTGTAGGTCTGGAGAGGCTCCAGCGGTTGTTACAGGGCTTTTCCAGGTCGGGTAGCCTAGTTGAGACTAGCCTCCTCGCCATTCTTGCTGTGGTAAGTATTGGATGGGTTAATTCGCCCGGAAATTCATTCAGCCTCGACAATTCTTTAAAGCAGCGACACTCGGCTTTTGGAGGTGTACAGGTGGAGAGGACGTCATTCGCATCTAGCGGTCTTCTGACTGGCCAAAGTCCGTTGTGGAGGTGGGTCTTCCGGAGAAGAGGAGCCTTTACACGGTGTCGCTCTTGCCGAGGATTACCGCGCCCAAGCCGAGCCCTGGGTCGGGAGAGATCTAGCCCCCTCATCGTCTCTGCCTGTCGAACGTCAGGGGTCTTTACACCATTACTCATCCGTCACGCGACCATCGTCGACCTTCATCGGTAATCACGCTCCCAGTTCTAGAGGCCGATTTCGCTGGCATTGTGCGCCGTAAGGCTAAACTCGATCCAGAAGGTCGATTGAGAAACCCAATTGACACACACCTGATGGAGGTCAACGCCCTTCATCACCATATCGCCGGGTGGCTACCAACACACACTTACGACGTCCAAAGATATATAGGTCCCTTAAGGTAGACAATTATGGCCGTTCCGCCCATCATGTTCAAATCACTATATGCGTCGTGGTTCTTGGTGGTAGACACTTGGCAGCGACCGCTGTGAAGTTATTGATCACCATGAACGCCAACGGCATCAGTTCTGTTGCTGTAGCTATGTGCTGTGTCCTCTGTTTATCTCTATGGATCATTCAAAGGCACCAAAGCCGTAGAGGGAAGCAGCGAGCATCGAGGACACATGTGGATGTCGCTTCCGTGAAGCCACTGGTGGATTTTCACTGGAAATCAGCCAAACTACCATCGTTACGAGAATTTCGATCCATCTATAACATCTCCATGGGTATGAACTCTCGGTGGGACTATCGAGTTCGGCATTCATCTAACGTATCAAGCAGGCATCAAGTCAGATACGCCTTCAGCCCTCATCTCCATGGATGAGGGGTACCTCGAGCGAATCGAATATCGACGAGAACTCATGGCCGAACATGCTGGCACGGTGCTGGGTGTTGTGCCTGGCGGAGAAGCCCCCGTACGCGAACTCTATAGTTACTTGCTGAGGCAGTATCTTCCGGTTCGGTTCCCTTTGATGTTCCAGCTCTCCGCTCAAGACGCGCAACTTACCAATTCGGTCACGGGGCGATCATTTCCCACCAAGCCACCGGCTGAAACCCTAGAGGCATTGTGCATCCTCGGTGAAATCGTGGAGGAAGACCTTGTGTTCCTCGTGCCGTCGCCGGAGGGGCTTCGTATGGTTGCACACCTTTGGTGTTTCCCCTCGGGGTTTGACCCTGTTGCGAAGTTGGGCAATACCTTGGACGCCATCCACAAGCCGGTACCAAGCTATGAAAAGATTGGGCCCAGCATGCAGCGCTTTCTCTCGAAGCTGCAGAGTGGAAAGCCCATCAAACGCACAAATGTCAGTGTCTCTCGGAGAACGATGTTCGGGCTTCTGGTCTGGGCTTGGTAGCTGATTACGATGCCTCCTACAGTGGTCTGTGCAGCCTCATCCTGAGCTGTTCGATTGCAACGCAAATCGGAGATTAAAGGACTACGAAGCCATAAAAAGCAGTGACATAAGAATGGAAGATGTAAGCCAACCTGCTTCACCACACCTCTCACACTGTTGCTGCCATTTCTTCTGCTGCTGACGGTTGACAAATGATACAGAGTTATCTGCGCTCTGAATTGCAGACTTTGAGCCGTCTGCCGAACACGGAGGCGGTTGTGTTTTTTATCAAAACGTACATGTACAGTGTTTCCGAAATCAAAGCAGAGGGCCTCGGCCCCCAGTTCGCCGAAGCTATCGAGGGGCTGAAAAAGGGCAATGCGCCAGGCATGTGGACCTACAAAGGTGCGTCGCACTGGGGCGAAACTGTTTGCAAATACATGCGTTCTTGATGAGCGCCTACCTCGGACTCGTGGCTATTGAAATAGAGACACTGCTTTCATGCTTTGTTGTTAGACTCACCAGCGAGGATTGTCCGAGCCAAGCACTCGAGGGGCGGTGGTCTCCATCAGACTAAGCCGTTTAGACCCCGCAGTCGACTCAGTCGATGACAATGTCCGATATTCGGGCTAGCCGGTACAAACACCGATGCGTGCTATGCAGTCAAACAACGCTGCTCGTGATTTCACAACTCTTCAGGGTGAGGTTATATGACCACAAGGAGTACGATACAAGCACACAAGAATATGCAGAGAAATATTCGAATTGACTCATTGCCAGCAAATCGTCGGTCAGCATCAAAAGGTCGGTCCCCAAATGAGCAAGTCGTTGAATAGACCACATAGGCTGACATGACAGATTGCCGATACTGTGTTGAACGACGCATCAGATGTGACCGGAGCCTACCGACATGTCTGAAGTGCAAGAGTCGAGAACTGAGATGCCCAGGGTTTGGACCCGTCAATGTGCGATGGAATCAAGGGATCGCTAGCAGGGGCAAGTTCTCCGGCAGGCGCAAACCGGTCCTCGATGATCTCGCCAGTGGATCTGATATTTCAGCAAATCAACATCGCGATCTGAAGGCAACATTCGAGTCTGATATCGTAGACAGACAACTCCAGACTCACAGCCCCACAGAGGGCCAGCCGGTACAAGACTTACGGCTCATCAATTCTCACTCTTCCTCCGCACTTTTCAGCAGCCTTCTCCGCCACTTTCAAGCCGAGGTCGTCCCTCGTTTGACATGGGTCGATCCTCCGGAGAGTCCGTGGAGGCAGATGACCAGAAACAACACCCGGCATCCCACTTGCCTCCACTTGTCCATCGGCAGCCTTGCTGCCGCTCACCTATCTATCGCTTCCGCCAGAACACCAGACCAGAAGGCTCGTTTCCGTCGTATCCACCATCAGCTCCACGACGCGGCACTTCGGGGGCTGAACCAGAGAATGCGCAAAGAGCTGCATTCTTGTAGCACATCACGAGGAGCTCACCCGCCTAGCTCGGCGGTTCAGGAGATTCTCGCGACAATGGTTGCACTTTGCTATTCTGAAGCTTTTATTCCAGGATCAAAGAACTGGAATATCCACTTGCGAGCGTGTCGCACCGTAATTGATTCTCAGCATCTACCAAATGGAAATTCGCAGCATCTCAACCCAGTCCAGAGGTTTCTGCTGAAAGAGGTTGCGGATCTAGAGACATTGAGTAACATTTCAGTCTTCAGCCAAGGAACAATTGCATCACATGAGCCGCCTCTACAGTCTATCTATGATGGCTCTTTCTGGGCTTTCACGGGGCTCGTCTACGAGATCACAATCGAGGAACGTAGACGACATCGTGCTCTGCAAATGCAACACCGAAATGGCCCTGAAGTGAACATGGCAGAGTGGCGCGAAAAGATCGACAGAGCCTACAATACTCTCTCTACCTCCTGTCCTTTTTCTGCAGAGGAAGTCTATAAACAGCAGAGTCTTGATGCAGTGCTGAAGGCCCACTACTACGCCAGCCTTATATACAGCCACCAAGCATTTGCATCTGCCGACAAGGTTTCGAACCTTGTCAGCACAATACTGGAACCTCTTCTGCAGGAAATGCACTCTGTACTCGCAGGGCCTACGCAGGCGCTTTCACATGACCTTTTCTTCCCCCTTTTCATTGCAGGTACAGAGTGCCACGGCGACAAGCAGAGGCAAGCTGCAGTCGAGCAGCTATACCTCGCCTCGCTGTCCACCACTGGACTATGGTTCAACAACACGTCACTGCAGTTCTTGCAGGTATTTTGGGCAAGTGCAGCAGTGGATGCGGAATGCTGGATACAGTTCGCTCGAGAGAATGAAGCACGGTTGGGCACCTTCATTGCCTTTTAGAGAGCGTGCTTGAACGAAAGATACCCACAAACGAACATTTCCTCTTACGTAATGCAGTTAGCCTTTCATCATCAAGCCTGTGTGTTTGACAATCTAATTCTGGTTTTCGATCCCCAACTTAGTATCTACGATCATCGGATGGCAATACCACCAGCAACTTGTTAGCAGCAGCTCCGCCAGGAGTTTGACTGTTGCACTATATGTCAGCCACAGAGTCGACGCTAGCCTCCAATAAGCTAGACAGCAGGTCCTGTATCTTATTTCAGGATGAAAAGAAGTCGGTCTTTCTCCTGGATATACCAAGATCTCTGGAGGAAGCCCAGGTCCTGCCGGGCCAAACCCCACCACGCCGCATCCTCTCGGGCGTGCCCATCTCAGCCCCTTTCCCGACGCCAGAACCTAAGGATGCCGACAGCAGACGTCATGGCCAGGAGCCCTCGGCTTTATTGGCAGATCTCATGACAGGGGCAGCCGTAAAAGGAGCTCTCGACATGCTGTTGGAGCATCACACGGGCCCATTCTGTCTTTCTCGAATCACGCGGCAGAACGAGACCGCGGCTCCGTCTGAAGACGAATTGACTCATTTCATCCCGATCAAAAGTCACTATTTTGACGGTACCGTAGAGGAAAAGAGAGGAAACTTCATCGAAGAGGCGCCATCCTTTGATCTCATACTTCTGGACCCTCCTTGGCCGAATCGATCCGTGAAGCGGAAACGCGATGGCTATGCCACTGCGTCGAACGTAGCTGCGACAAGATCTCTGCTGTCCCAGATTCCCGTCGCATCTCATCTGGCCGCAGATGGACTTGTCGCCGTCTGGGTCACCAACAAACCCAGTCTCGTTGAACTGTTGACCGCCAGTGGCACAGGTATGCTCACCGAATGGGGGCTGGAGCTTGTCACCGAATGGACGTGGCTCAAGATCACGTCAACGGGGAAGCCAATGTTTGAGCTCGACTCGGCCTGGAGGAAGCCTTGGGAGCGGCTGCTCATTGCCAGACGAATTGGAAGCCGGGCCAAGGTACCGCAGAGGGTATTGCTCGCAGTACCGGACATTCACTCAAGGAAGCCTAATCTCCGCCCCGTCTTTGACGACGTGCTCCCACAAGGGTTCGTCGGTCTCGAGGTGTTTGCGAGGAACCTTACAGCCGGGTGGTGGAGTTGGGGAAACGAGGCCCTTCGCTTCCAAGAGCGAAACCAATGGTTCAACTCGAACGAGGTCGATACTGCTGCGCACACCCCAAGGGCACCCTACGATGAGTGAGGAGAACGGTTTGAGAAAAAAATCGCCTTATTTTATGGTCCCAAGCTTGAAACACGTGTTGTACAACCCACGCCTTGCATGGACAGTATGATACATCTTTCTTCCCCTCGCCCGCCGTGTCCCCGGCCTCTATCACGCCTGCTTCTCCCACTTCTCGTCCAGCACCGCATCCGTCTTCCACTCGGCCTGTCCCTTCAGCAGCATCTCCGCCCTCTCCTTCACCGCCTTGCGGTGGCTGGTCATGGGCTCCTTGCTGGGGTACTTGAGCTTGCCCGATGCCTGCTCGTTCCTCGTGATATTCTGGTCCGCTTGGCGCTTTTCGCGCGCATCCCAGAGCTTCTTGTTCCAGGGCTCCAGGTCCTCGGGCACTTGGGGCCACACAAATGGCCGCGTGAGCTCGACGGTCATGAACTTGATCGACTTGGGGTGATAGGCCGCGCCGCGTCCGTCAAGCTTGCGCTCAACAGGGGGCATCTTGACCCAGCTGCGGACGGCGGTCGTCTCGACGCCGTAGAGGTTCCAAAGGTAGTCGCGAATGTCGAACTTGTTGAATCGCAGGGGGACCTCGAAGGTCGCCCAGTTTGGAGGGTTGTGGTCCTTTCGGTGGAAGGTGATTACATGGTTCGGGCTACAGGTCCGTCAGATTGAGCTGGAGCAGGGACAGAGGTTACTTGAAGACAATACGTACAGAAAAACATTCTTCTTTCCTAGGCGGAAAGGCGCCTTGGCTAGCGCTTGTGCTGGCTGCGACATGTTGTGATGGATGAGGTGTTCAACACGACGTCGACGGCCTGGAAATCGGCTGCTTCAATGTGATCCAGACGGCCAAAAATTCAGGGAGTCTTTGTCGGTCGCGTTGATTGGTTCAGTGGGACCCACCAATGAGCCACGAAAATCCGATTATGTAAGCGTACCTCCTTCTCACCCCACCTTCATTGGTCAGACTAGTACAAGCTGTCTTGACATTGCAAAACTCAGGATCGCAGAATCTAATACCCGATGCGATTCGATTGCTATTTCATGAGGTTTTGAGTGACATCAATTCTCGCTGAAAACATGACCCGGGTGCCGAGCAAGAGCTGTTTGATGGGCTGGCTTATACGAAGGACGCCAGTCAGGTGTTCGTCGTGGATCAGGCATCATAACAAAAGGTCATCGACAGTGGAAAATAAAGATCTCAAGCCAAGCATTTATTCCTATAGCAAACAGAGAAGGCGTTAAGATCCTTCAAAAAATATAACCATACCCATAGCGAGCCTCTTGGGGCTGCTCCTTGTTCGCCTCGCTGTCTATAATTTACACATCAAGGCCGTCGACGACGACACCCTTAACCCAGTTCCACTGCATCACGCGGGCCACCTCGTTAGCCGACTCCTCCGAGATGAGAGCGCTGACCATGTATAGAGCCGCATCTATACCAGCGCTGACCCCCCCGCTCGTGACAACGCGAAGACCGCCGAGACGCATCGCTGCGCGACGAGCAACGGATTCGCGTCGTCCTGAGCCCTGGAAGGAAATGCTGCCCTTTCTGTGGTGGTTATTAGTACGCGAACCTATGCCGTGAGGTCATATTCGGGGCATACCGGGCATTGGAGGGGCGACGGCCAGCGTCGGATGTACGTCGAATGTAGGGGTTCTCGTCCTCGTCGCCAATGTCGAAGCGGAGGTTGTTCACGACATAGCGAGCGCTCTCGATGACGTCGGTGCGCTCACCGAGAGTCTTCTGCGCAGACTTGCTGCAGAGGTTCTCAAAAGTAGTGAGGAAGTCGGGGTGGGTGGTAGCAGACAAGCCGGCGAGGATGCCCTGCTTGGCGAGGAAGAGAGAGCCGGTGCAGATGGAAAGAAGGGTACGCTCGCGAATGGTGTCCTTCTGCTGAAGCTCGGAGTACGCATCGATGAGCTGAAGGGGTTCAGCCTCACTTTTAATGACGGCATCAGTGCCGCCACCGACAACGACGAGAACATCGAAGTCATTCAGGCGCTCGTGTGCCTCCTTGTAGGAGATCTGAGAGCCAATGAAGACGCCCTGCTCGGACATGACCTTGGGCTCGGCAGCGGCCACGGTGCATTCGAAAGCCGTGGTAGCTGAATGTACAGTTAGCTAATGGTTGGCCATTGTGTGTGAGGTGATCGTCACGAATGCGGGGTCCAAGAGAGGGGTCGAGGGATAGGGTTTGGACAGCCACACTTGCTTGTCAGGGGATCGAGCTGAGCACTTACACTTGTCATTCTCGTAGTTGGCAGTCGCAAAGACCTCGAGAGGACCGGCAAAGTCAGTAATGTTGAAATTGGGGTGCAGGGCGAACAGAACCTCAATCGGCTCGTCCGCCACTGCAGAAGTCTTGGTTGCCATCGTGCCGGTATTTGGTGGGGTTGGTGAGTTTTGCAGTGGGGGGAAGCGTGTCAAGACCTTGAGGGCTTTGGGAAAGATATACCGCGTCAATTGGGTATATAGTAGCTCGAGATGTTGGGTGCAGTAGAACAGACAGTTGATGAGTGTGTGATGATGATGGAATGGGAGGGGGGAAGGAAGAAGAGTAGAAACGGCCGGAGAGGAGGGGAAGAAGTAGGAAAGAAGATCGAATCGAGAGTGGAAGACCCGTGACCTCCCCGTGACCTTAGGTGAGGGGCAGATCTACCAAAGGCGTAACAGCTGAGCTTTAGGACAGCTCCTCGCAGCTCCCAAATGCATTCGAGGGGAAGCTTGACCAACGGCAACGGTCCTGCACCGTCTGGTCCAGCAAGAGAGCGCCAGCAAGCAGCAGAAGCAGCATCAGTAGCTCAGGGATCGGTGGTGCCTTCCGTCATGCCAGGACCCACCTCCTACAGCATGAGATGCTCTACCCCGGCGGTCCAGTGGTGTGTTTCTAGGGTCATGCGACAAACATTCCTACTCAGAATGCGGGGTAAACCCAAGTGAGCTCACACTGCACCGCGACGGGCTGAGACAGCTACAGAAACTGGGCCGCCTGCGGCAAGGACGGGTGGGTAATGTGGAGCGCCGGCACCTGCCCTTGCCTGCAGCTCATCGCGCTCCACCGGACCCGTCACCCGTGGCTGCTCGCCTGCTCGCCTGCACTCGTAGCCCCGCCCGCGGAAGCCTGGTCTGGCCTAGCAGCCCTAGAGTGCCCTGGCAAGCTCTGGGTGGTCCATGCGACCTGCCGAGCTGCCCTGCAACATCAGCAGATTTGTCGTCTAACTGTTGCATGTCACCCCTCGGACCACGCACTTACGACCTCAAGTCTTGTCGTTGCCAGCCGGCCCTATGAGGCCGTGAGACCTGTGTCATGGCGTCTTCTGGGTAAGTCGTATCGCTTTTCTTGTTCCAGTCCTACCTACCGCACATGCGCGATATTCTGCCTCGGTCCCTCTTGAGCTTCGAGCTGTAACAGCTTCACCAAAACCCATCGTCGACCACAAGCTTGGGCTGTCGGCGGTGTAGGACACGCGTTTGGGACGCGCAAGCTAACAAGAATATCCGTAGCTCCTTGAAAGACCTCTCTAAGGCCATCAACGCCTACTACAGCAATGCGCCGACACTCCCCCTCCCGGACGAGCTCACTCGAGCCATTGAGGCGTATCTTGACAAGCACGAGAAATTTGACGATCAAACCTCCGAGAAGCTGCACGATGAACTGCAGGCCATATACAATAGCCATGTTGCAGGCCAGCCGTCACGATATGCCAGCTTCATCGCTATCTTCCGCCGCTTCGTGACTGTGATCCGCACCCCGGCCCGACTGTTTCACTGGTGGGACATCATGGGCGAATCTGTCGAGATGAACGCTGTGCAGGAGAAAGGACTACTGGCGGAGTCGGCCGCAGGAACTATGGACCTACTGATGATGGGAGATGTCGACGAGCAAGAAAACAAGGCAGATGGTGCTGTGAATCCCTTTGCTGAACGCCTCTATCTCGCCTGGATGGACAAGCATCGTCCCATTGAATCCTCGCAGGGCGACGAGAGCGATATTGGAGGAGGTTCCACCGAACGTCCCATGCGAGAAGGCTTGATTGCGTGGGGCAAAAAGAAACCCAAAGTCCGTTTCCATCTTTCGGACAACCATCTAGGAGCGACCTGCTGACCCAAGCCAGGATTTTCTTCTCCTCATCGATAAATATTTTGTCAAAAGCGAGTATCGGAGCAGATCAGCGAGGATGCTGTGCGACTTCATTCAGAAACAACCTCCACACTTGCATTTGATCTTACAGACACCTCTTTTTGGGAACTTACTTCGTTGCCTCCAACACGATACCTCGACCACTGCAGTTTCTTTAGCGATCACGACTCTGATTATGATCCTCCCTCACATGCCGAGCTCACTTGTTCCCTTTTTGCCGATATTGTTCAACATTTACGCCAGACTGCTTTTCTGGGACAATGAGCGCACTGGCACTGTTGAGGCAGCTTCGGAGGACAACGACGCACGAAGCCTCACATCCGCTTCCGGATGGGAAGCTTCGACTTTCTGTGCGGAGTCGGACGATCTCGAAATCCGCCATCTCGCAAGCTACTTCACCATCTTGTATGGAATGTACCCTCTCAACTTTACAGACTATATCAGAAAGCCCCAGCGCTATCTCAGGCATGCCAATGCCGCCGAGTCTGACGAGGTTGACGTTCAGCCGACCGAGATTCGCGATCGATCAGAGAGGTTTCGACAAAGTCACCTGTTGCATCCCAACTTTTATACTCTCACGATAGACTCGGAAAAAACCGACCTTGGGCGTTGGCTCAACTGCGAGCCCGCTGAGCTGGTGGCTGACTGCATGGCTCTCCGAGTGCCCACCGACACAGTCTCAAGCGAGCTCATGCCTGCATCTCAAGTTGCAGGTGCTGCCAGTTCCTTCTTTAGTGATGGGTCCGAAGGCCTTGATCCTGCACTTCTCAGTGGTTCGGGTCCAGACTCGAATATTGACAGCTGGAGAAACACGCAGGACTCGGGGCGTGAATCGCAGGCGAGCAGCAGGATACAGTCGACAGTCCAGCGGCAGCCATCTCAATCAAGTCATTTTTCTAACAGAGATTCTACGGATACGCGAAGCCGTGGAGTTGACGGAGACAGCCCGACACTCCCTCCTCATCTTGTTGTGTCCAATTCGCATACGCACCTGCAAGATATGATACAGTCCAACAAGGCCATCAAGTCAGGCTTGCATCAGTCTCTGGCGAATGATAGCGTGCCATCGTTGGCTCTAAGTCATGCCGATTCTTTTCCAGAAGGCCTGGCAAGTCACGTCCCGAGCCATGCACCAACGCCCGCGCCGGTGGTCCCATCGCCACTATCACTCGCTGGAACACAGACCCAATCAGCCCATTTGCAGCGGCAGGTCATGCTGCTGCAGAACGATCTGAACTTTGAAAGATATCTGAAGCAGCAGCATATGGCACACATTGGTGAGCTGCGGCGCAAGCAAGTTCGCGAAGCTGCAAGCGAAGCCGAGGCGCAGCACCTTATCCTGGCGAACCGCAATCTGAGAAACAGACTTGATGATGCGAAGAAGGCGGAGATGCAGATCAGAAAGGAATCTGAAAGGAGTCGAACTCTAGCCAAGAAATGGGAATCTGACCTGTCAGCAAAGCTCCGTACACTGAGGGAAGAGTCGAAAAAGACCAAGACGACAGAGGAGTCTTTGCGTAGAGAGCTGCTGAGCGCAAAGCAGGAGGGCGAGAAGCTCCGCAAGATTGTGTGCGACGCCGAAGTGAAGGAACTGAACTCAAGGCAGAACATGCAATCTGTTGAGATTGAGGCAGCTGAGATCTCTCGTCTCAAGGCTGAAGTCGACAGACTCACCATGTCAGAGCGTGATCTTCAGGCCAAGGAGGTAGAGAGACAAACAGCGATGAATTCAGCTGCCGAGTCCGAGAATCGCTCTGAGATACTAGACCTCAAGCTTGCGTCCAAGGAGAGAGAACTTGAGAAGACCAAGAAGCTCTGCCAGTCTCAGATTGCTGCTCTCACGATGCAATTGGCAGAGGCGCAGGAAGGGCGACGACCTAGGCGTACGGTCGCCGCCGGCGACGACACAACGGCGGAGGGTACCCTTGCGGCCAGTCGAGCAAAACAGGCTGAGCTGCAGAAGCAATACACGAACCTCATGAGGAGGTTTACCGTGTTGCAGTCCCAATACGAGGATGGCAAGTTGGCGGTAGGTTCTGTTACGTCGCAAGGCCGTCACGAATTCCCTTTTCGCATGGAGGGTGACGACGGGTCGACGCATTCCAGTAGTCCGGTCAATGTGAGGTCAAGGCCACACCGGGTTTTTTCCGACCCGGACTATCTCGACCCAGTAACATCATCGTTCAACACAACACCGGCACTCGATACGAAATCCTCAACGCCTGTTCCCACGGTGTCTTCATCGCCGGGTACAGAGGGGGCCGGGTCAGGAAGCAATGCGAGCCCGGACCAGCGGATCTACGGTCGAGGCGAGTGTATGCCTCCGAGTCTGGCGTGAAGTTTCACTGACAGCAAAACGCAGGGGGTGTTCAGAATCGGATACGCAAGGAAGAGAAAGGTAAGAAGAGGGAAGACGGCGACAAGAAGGAAAAGAAGTCAGCAGGAATCCGCGGCATACGAGGATTTGTTTGATTATGGTAGGGTCTGATCGAGCAAGCACGACGAGATGACACGATACGAATAGGGACGACAGTGAAGCAAACAGAAAGATACCCAATGCAACCTTAGAAGCGATCAAATGAGCGATCTTCACTTCACATAAAAAGACAAGGCTGTATAGCACGTTCGCAGTTACGGGCGGACGGTAAGCGGGTAGTAGCGAGCCATCCGCGGTGAAACCTTGAGTTCAAGACGCCTCGAAGTCACTCAAAGCGTGGCTGTGCGTGCCAACATGATGGCTAGCGGATGTACAGGGAGGCGATGTGTTGTCTGGTTGTCTGTAATAGGCACGATGGTCTGCCGACGAATTCATCGCCATTCGACGATCTTCTAGTGTCGACTTTGGCGCAGAGACCAAGCCGACGAGTCCGTCTATAGGAAAACTCTGTTTAGCCGCCATTGTACCTGCATGACAGATGAATTGCGTGGCAGGCCGGATCAGGTAAGTCAACAGGCACAAGGAGTTTTACCCGTTGCTCACGCAATGTCGGACGTCGCGTTCATTCGAGTAGGCAATCATGCCACAAATCAGTCGAGCGCAGGAAGCATCAGGCATCGCTTGGCTTTCGCTCTCGCTCTCAAAACTTCAAAACTCGGCGAGCTTTCGATAGTGTCTCTTGACCTGATCCGGGGGAGGTCTGTTTGTCCAGAAAAATGACGACATGGCTGGATGATATCGTATTCCCAGCGCGGTACGTCTGCGGTCGAGCTACGGACGGCTTCTCCGCCGATTCTTTGGCTCTCTGGTAGAAACGACGCAAGGATGCCCTACCCGTCTGGCTCCCATTGGGTCGATGTTTCGCCCTGACAGCACAGCAACAAGGGGCAATGCCTTTTTTTGGCCATCCAAGGTTGTTTTGGGGGCTTCGACCGATGGGGCGCCATGGAGATGATGGTGGGATGGGTGGGGTCGCTCTTTGCCACTTCTCTCGTGTCCGCACAAACGACTTCGAGCTGCATTGAAGCACCACATCCAGTTGATCATCGCCCCCATGCCCTTCCAGCCAGCTAAAGATTGAGGTCACCAAGTCTGCCCAGGCTTGGACTATACGCGATGGCGGCAAGCGGGCTCTTGGCGAGAGCGCTGTTTTCCTCGGCTCTGTCACCTCCGCTGGACGCATCCACCTTGGGCCTTCGTCATTCGACTGTTCTTCTTTTCGTGCTTTGGACAGCATCCTTCCGCCTTTCAAAATCCAATCCTATCGCTTCTTTCATTCTCTTCACCTTTGCATCCCCTCATAAACTGCCCATCAATTTCTGGATAGTTCTTTTGCCTATTTCAGGTTTCACTGTTGTCTCTCGTTTGAGCAGTGATAGATAACTTTCAGACCTCGCGGTCCTCCCCATCATAGACACTACCGCACTTCCACAACACGTCAGAAGCTGACGGTAGTTTCGAACTGCGCAAAATTCTCCATCATGCGTTCCTTCACAAGCGGTGCGGCCCTCTTGGCCGCCGTTCAGTCGGCCCAAGCTGCCTTCCAAGGCTTCAACTATGGCAACGTCTTCACGGATGGTCGACCCAAGTCTCTCCAGGATTTCACCGACGAATTCGAGACAGCCCAGAACCTCGAGGGTACCAACGGAGCCTTCAACAGCGCCCGTCTGTACACCATGGTGCAGGCCGGCACGACCAACGACCCCATCGCTGCTATCCAAGCCGCCATCGACACCCGCACTAGCCTCCTACTCGGTCTGTGGGCGTCCGCCGGCTCAGAGGCCTTCAGTAACGAGATTGCTGCCCTCCGCCGTACCATCGAGGAGTATGGCGATCAGCTCGATGGCCTGGTTGCCGGTATTTCCATCGGCAGCGAGGACCTGTACCGCAACTCGCCCACTGGCATCGCCGCCAATGAGAACCCGGGCGCCAACCCCAACACTCTTGTCGATTACTTCAATCAGGTCCGGGATGTCATTGAGGGCACTTCTTTTGCCGCCTACCCTCTAGGCCACGTCGACACCTGGAATGCTTGGGACAACAGCAGCAACCAGGCCGTCATTGATGCGTCCGATTGGATTGGCTTCGACGCTTACGCATACTTCGAGGAAACCCAGGACAACGACATCTCCAACGGCAAGGCTCTCTTCGACCGTGCTCTCCAGCGCACCCGTAACGCCGTCGGCAGCAAGCCCATCTGGATCACTGAGACCGGCTGGCCCACAAGCGGCGACACTGTTGGCAATGCCGTCCCCTCGCCCGAAAACGCCGAGATCTTTTACCAGGAAGTCGGCTGCCCGTTGTTCGGCGAGACCAACACCTGGTGGTACTCGTTCCGCAACAGCCCTGGAACCCCCAACCCCAGCTTCGGTGTTATCGGCCCTGATCTGACCACCCAGCCCCTGTACGACCTGTCTTGTGACGCCGCTGGCTCTGCTTCTTCATCCTCCACGGTTCGGGCCACGACCGCCATCTCTGCTACTGCATCGACTGCCACCGCTGTTGCTCCCGGACCGACGACGACCGTCGTTGCCCCCATCCCGGGCGAACCCGTACAGGGTGACGAGGATGAACACACTGCTGGTCCTGCTCCTATCGAGACGAGCGAAGCTGTGCCTGCCCCCGTTCCCTCGGATGCGTCTGATGACCACGATGGTGATGACAATAGCGAGGAACCCTCCGGTGGCGTCCCCGCCCCTGTCCCTGTGCCGGCCCCTACGGCCAGCGCGCTGTCGTCGGTCCACGTTGAGACCACTCTCGTTGGATCTACCACCGTCACCCACGCTTCCGCCATTCCCACTCATGCCGGCAATGAGACTGTCCCTGCACCCGAGCCCACTTCAACCGAGCCTGTCGAGGTTGCTCCTGGCAGCGCTTCGTCGATGTCGTTCAGCGGCCTCGTCCTCGCAGCTGCTCTGGCTGTTGCCCTCTTCTGAGCAAGGAATGACCTTCACGCACCCACTTCCCATCCGTACACTCATTCACCTTTCCCGCCAGTAATTTTTCCAGGCATTACGACAAAGTTTAATAGGATAGACGGGCTTCTTTTATGTATCCTGTGTATTGGAAAGCCGAAAGCCACATGGACGATATTGGTACAAGGCCTTCAAACATCTGGGCGCATGGATTTGAGCCCCTTGTATTACGTTAGATCTTTATTTACGACACATGACCTACCCATTGAGGGGGTACAAACCCTCTATTACGCTCTTTACGAATGGATGACTTGGTTTGGGGTTTCGGGGCCATCGTACATATGTTCATAGGACATGTATGACCCCGTTTGATAATATATGACAAATACCGCCATTGATTGCAGACATGTGACTCGCTTTCGTTCATCATGGTACTCGATTACCGACTTGTTAATCATCGAGGTGACGCTTGGAGGTATCACCAGTTCGCACTATCAGCGTTGTTCATGCCAAGCTGTGCAGTTCTTCGGCTCTTTGGATGAGTGCCTCTGAGCCGCCTGTTGACGAGAACGTTGTAGTTACTATCGTTCTAGAACGAGCTGCGAAGGTGTCTGGTTTGAGACTCCCTGATCATTTCACATGCTGTCATCTGTTGTATGCGGACGGACAGATGGCCAAGGGGGATCTGCAAGGGTTGACGAGTCTGCGAGATGCGAGAAGACGGGTCACATGGCGAGGCATGAACCGCTCAGCGATGCGTTATCGATGATGTACACCATGGCATTTTGAAATTTGGGACGAGGAAACCGAGGCGTGGTGCCGTGGAAGAATTTGGCTAAAGTCCATGGCCACGGGTCACTCTGGCAGTTTCTCTGCTTCCTTCCCCCCATGCATCATAAGATAGTACGACGCGATCCGAAGGGCGATGCAGGCCATGGGACGGCAAACCATGGGTGAAAAGACGCCAAGGTGTTGACTTCCTGGAGCGACTTGGTGATTTGAGAAGTATGGCAGGTGCAGGACGACGAGTTCTTTGTGCACGCATAGTCACCGAGTACGTCAAGCATAGTACCACGACCTGGATCTTTTCGTATCGCGTGTTACGCGATGTGCCGAGCAAGGAACAAATCATGATACTGTCAGGGCACTTGTCATGGAATCGGAGGCGTCCATATCAATGATCCCGAAAGGCCGCACAACAATACTCTGTAGCGGGCACGGCGAATCAGATATTTTCTGCAGGTTGACCCAGTGGGTCACGTCCCACGCAGGATGCAGAGGGAAAAAGCAAAAAAAGAGAAGGAAGCTGAGCTTCCTGTGGTGATCTCCCCGACCGGAATCGAGCCGGTG
Source organism: Verticillium nonalfalfae (assembly GCF_003724135.2). NCBI lineage: Eukaryota > Fungi > Ascomycota > Sordariomycetes > Glomerellales > Plectosphaerellaceae > Verticillium > Verticillium nonalfalfae. The sequence continues at coordinate 90,410 of NW_021167293.1, forward strand.
ACCTTTCGATGGAAATCGATGACAATTACAGTCGAACGTGATAGCCAACTACACCACAGGGAGTTGTTGTTGGAAAACAGGGTGGGCTCTGTAGTATATGAGGTATTTTCGCACCGGTCGAGATTTACCCCGTTTTGGTGGAGATCGTGGGTCGTCACAGTGGGTGGGTCATGAGGCATCTGGTTACACAAGTATCACTCCGTACTGTCGTTGGAGGACGTCAAGGAAACAGGTGCACGGATTGTTACGTTGTTGATGCCTGTTTCGAAAGACCAAGGTGACATGAAATAAGCGGCGACTCTCATCGGTAGCGCACGTGCTCGTACGGGCTCTTCCCGGTTCGCTAGGTACCTTGACAGACTGTCATCCGTGTCATGGCAAAGTGCCTGAACTGAACTTAGGCAGACGTCATGTCTCGCCAGGTGAACAAGAATGAAGCGAAACGTTCCCAGTGATTTCATGTGCTTGTCATTTTATTGTCGCCAACAACGAGATAACAGACCGACCAAGGCAGGCAGCAGTAGGCCCGATGTGATTAAGCTTACGTCGAGCTTAAACAGCTGTGCCATGATCTGACTGCGGACTCTCCATCTATATCTGAGAAGGTCTGGAACCAAAGATCGGCCCCGTCGTCACCTGCCCGTCGTGCTTCCTCGAGACAATGTTTCAAACCCAATGTGTCAACGCCAGGCACAGACAGGTTCACGACGCTCGTCCCTGCAGATCAGCGGAAAGCCTGGGTCTTATCTGGAACACGTCTCGCAAAGGTCGGGAAGGGAAAAAAATAGGGACCTGACGAACCCAAACGGCGCAGCGCTATACCTCCCAATCACCATGTCGCCATCCCGAGCTGGCTGGCTGGCTGGGTGCCGGCCCGCACCAAGCATCCGCGACCAGCAGGCGCAAACCCGCAACCGGCATTGAAACCCAGTAGGCATCCTCAACACCCTTTTCATAGCACACTCAACAGAATGGAAAGTTTTTTTTTCTTCCTCTTTCACTTTCATCCTGAATCTGTGTTCCTTCCCTGACGCTAGATTCAGATCCCGATTGTGGTGTTCGTTCGGGTGACTCTGTGTTCGGCAAAACAGGCACTCTTCTCAACGAACCATTGCAAAGAGGTCGCACGACACCAAGACCACTTCGACGTAACGCCCATGACAAGGCCCGTACCCACAGTATGCCAAGACCCATTAGCGCCGCCAACTGCCGGGCGCCCCATCGAGCGCACGTACCCTGCCGACGTCGGGCCCATCGAGAAAGATCGCCCTGGGAGGGAGGCTCATCTTCTCGATACGTAGCCCCCCTTATACCCCTACCAAGGTATACTGACAAGCTTCGTGCGATTATCATCATTGGCTGCATCTCCCTCCACCAGCATCTCGAGACGGAGACAGCCACGTTTGAATGCGTCAGCTCCCCTCTCCGCGCTTCCGTCAGACACACTTACGTTTGAACTGTGGGTTCAATTGAGTAAGGCTACGCTTGAGGCATGTGCCTATGTACCCTTACATTGGCTACATGACCATTGACGTCTGCTGCTGGGGGTGCCTAGCGTGGCCTGTGAACGACGTGCACAAATCACAGGGAGTCATTGATGATCTCAGATATCGTCGCTACTGTTACAGCCAAAAGGTCTAGAACTGATCGGCGAAACCATGAGGCTGGCTGAAGCGACAGCTGGCTTCGTTGGTCATCCGTCTGACCCGCCCAGATGGGCTGCCCCATCTTGACCTTGTGATAGTCATCGTTCGCACAGAGACGCTCGCCAGCATGACGAGCCTGAGATATTGTCCAATTATTTTGTCATATTATGTTATGTATGTGTATGCGTATGTGGACCCAAAAAAATTGCAGCTCATCTCATACTATCAACCAACTATTTTATGCCAGAACAGACGGGTATTTCGTTCGTCATCCCAAAACGCCATGCTAGTACTCTTTGACTGCAGTAGGTATCCAACTCTATATCGTGAACAACAAAGGAGAGAAACAAGATGGACATGTAGTAAAGAAAAAAGAAAGAACGCCTAGGAAGGCTGAGGAAATTCGTGTCAAGGCCTGTTAGGCCCTCGTAGAAATCAGGCGTTGGTGCATTGGCACTCAAGTAGCGTGGACAGCCCTGCTCACCAGGAAATCGCCGTAACCAGGAAGCACGCTCGTCTCCTGGTAATCAGGGTCCGGCTGGCGCATGACGCGGCCACGGAGAAGCTCATCGGCATCTGCAGCCTCCTGCAGGGCCATGACAGCGTCAAAGCTGGGGAGGCCGGTAGCCTGCATCATCTGGTCGGCCGTGGGCTCAACAATGACCTGAAGAGGCACCGATAGGTTGAGCTTGGCGTCGCCAACCGTGACGCCGACTTGCAGGGTGTAGGTGCGAGAGATGAGGCAGCTGTGGAAGGTGGGGAGGAAGAGCTTGCGTCCGGTGGGGATGCGCACGGGAATGTGAAGTGCCGTCTCATGGAAGACGGGTGCCTTGCCTGAAGCCGCCGACTTGCTGCTGCGACGGCTCGACGGCTGGTCCGAGTCCGAGTTGCTGTCGGGCTGGCCCTCGCTGGAGTAGCCAGAGTCGCGGCGCGACGGGTTCGTGGCGCGGATCTGCCACTGGGTCTTCTCGAGATCATCCGAGAAGAGTGATACAGATGTCGAGTAGCTCAGCTGGGGCAGCGCCGCGTAGCTGTGGCGAGCGTCGCCCATGTTGGGCAGGCTGGAGATGGGCGCAGCGCTGAACCATGTTGCCGCGTGGACCTTGGCCGAGACGTGGCTGGCGTTGGGAGGCACAATCTCGGGCGACGTGGGCTCGAAAGTAAGGTTCACTGTGACGGATGTCTCCGAGGCAGTACGGCCGTCGGCGCCGAGGCGGATGGCTGGAGGCTGAATGGCATTGGCGATGATGCGGCCCTGCTTGGCCGTGAAAATGTTCTTTCGAAGCGTCTTGGCCTTGGTGAGGCGATAGCCCTTGTCCTCAGACGTGATGTTCAGAGGGGGGTCTTCCGGGGAGATGGGGAGTACGTTGATGTGGTAGTGATCCTCCATCACCTTGATCGGACGGCCGCCAAGCTCAGGCATCTCGGCGACGCGGGCCTTGACCATGTACTCGACGCGCGCCATCTGGGGCGACATGTCGTCCTTGCCCCAGGCACCCATCGAGGCGGGCAGACGCATGTGCTGGTCATAGACGGCATCCGACTGCTTCGGGTGGTTGCAGGCGCTCAAGGTCAGATGGTGAGGAATGACGAAGTTGAAGGGAATGCTGTACTTGTGGCCAGCCTCGAAGACGCGGGGCACGGGGTAGGCCGAGGCGGGAATGGGCATGTTGAGCTTGAGGAAGGTGTGCGAGGAGTGCTGGGCGATCTGCGCAGCGTCGAGGCGGGTGCGCGAGTGGCCGATGAGAACGATGGAGACAAAGTCGAAACGGGTGTCCTTCCAGGGGGTGATGGTGACCTCGCCGGCCACCGGGGAGCCGGAAGAGTAGACCTTGGAGTTGTAGTGGTTGTCCAGCTTGATCTCGATGCTGGGGCCCTTGGGGATGGGAGGGCGGGCGAAAGAGCCGAAGACAGAGCTGATGTCGCTGACGGAGGACATGTCGGCGGTGTTGGTGACAATGGTCTAAGTGACGGAATAAGTGGAGGGAGGGCTTGGTTCTCTCAGATGCCTTGGACCACGATGAGACCCCTTTTCAGTTCAGTCAAGGGGTGTCAGTGAGATGAGTAGGCAACGGGCAGCAGTCGATGGGACTGGAGCAGGCTGTTGATGGTGTGGGAGAGCCTGTCTAGACGATCTAGTAGGCTTCCCAAGTGGTGCTCTTTATGGAAGTGGTAGCTGTTGTGGTTGGTGATGCTGTGATGGGCAGGGCGTCATGAGGGGTTGATGACAAGGTCGACTTGATGACAATGCAAGAGATGATTTGAAAGCAAGTGAAGACGTGCTTGCCTGAGAGAAGGAGGATAATGGCTGCCGACCCATGATCGACGGACGGGGAGGAGGAGAAGCTTCTTTAACTACCTTTCGATGGCGCCCCATGGGTGTCATGGCTCATGGGTGTCATGGCTTGGTTGGGGGCATGGACGAGCTGCCGTGGGCCATGGCCAAGGGGCACCGAGTACTGAGGACCGAGTACTGGCAGGGCGTGTCGTCTGGCGGGCCGGGGGCTGGACGCACACCTGGTCGGTACCTGTACATGGCAGGAGTACCTCCGCCATCTTCTTGGGCCTGCCCTTCGCACTTGCACAGACCCGGCTCGAAGTGGATGTGGATGGGTAGGAGCGATCGAGTGGGTGGGTGATGAGGGATGGGCTTGGTCCTGGGATGAGATGGAGGTGGGGCTGCCGTGGTGCATTGCCAGTGTGTTGCATGTCCAGCACGCCCTGCGCCTGTGACTCGTTCCGGAGGGTGGGTCTCACGTCCCCACCTTGTCTTCGCTTGTACTGCGAGTGGAGACGCCGACCTCCGGACCTTGGACCGTCCACGCCAATTCAATTCCATCTCTGGGAGGTCAAAAGGTCGGCAGGGTCGACACTTCCTCACAGCGCGCGGGGGCGCTGTGACTGTGCTGAAAGCGCCTTCCAACTAGTACCCGCTGGAGCTGCCTCCTGATCCTGCTTGGCTCTCGTCTCCCTGATGGGTCGGTCTCGCGAATCGATGCTGCCCCTCTGTCTGGACTTGGACCTCCACTGCGAGCAGCAGAAGCTCGCCGGAGCTCATTGTCTGTGGATTGACTGACCAACAAACGAACCATGTTCTTCCATAGCGGCACGGAGCCCGTCTCCTTCATTCACGTTGGTTCCATTATTAGGCAGGCCCTGTCGGTGAGCTACCGTCGAAAGGCGTACGCCACGTTCAATGGCAGCCAGCACTCAAGGCTAGCGCCATCTTGTCATCACAAGGCGTGAGAAACCCACATTCAACTTGTCGCATTTGCTCATCCACCTTGAGGACCACGAACCTGGTCACCCCAGCGGCAAGTTTCTGACTCTTACACTTCACTGTGAAGGGTGGCCCCTGACTTGGGTTTGACCGGCTCACGACGGCTCGATGAAGAACCCTTGACTTCTGACGGGTGCTCGCGCGCGCGCACGTCTTACGATCCTCAGGTGGGATGGATGGATCCAACGTCATGACGGAATTTGTGCTACAGGCCCACTTGGCGGAAGCCGTCGCCAGATGCCAGGATTGTGTGTGACATCAGCTGGCCACGCCTGTTCATTGAGGGACCCCCCGGTGGCCATGCACGTCCATTGGTGCTGTTGGCCAGGCTGGGCAGCAAGTGACTGACTGACTGACTGCAGATCGAAACAGCCAACAGGAGACCGTCCCGACAGCACACACCGAGCGCAGCAGACGACGGTACCGAAAGCCGACCTTGCCTCTTTCAACCCGTTCCTCTTCCTGGAGTGCTCTTTGCGTTGGCCCAAGTCATCGACAGCCCCAAGCAACAACTCCAGGCACACATGGCCCAAAACAGCAATGAACCACCACCATCCATCCCCCCAGCAAAACATGCATCTCCGCGCCGTCGCAAGCTCTCGATGACACCGACACGAATTTCAACGAGCAATCCAGCCAAGGTAGAGCAAGTATCTCTACTTTGCGAGAGACGGTGAAACTGCCCCTCCCTTCCGCCATCGATGGTCCCCGAAGGACCACCTCGTGCCCGGCTGCGCCTAACGCACACGGTTCTCGTGTCTAATGGTATCCATCCGGCCACACGGCGCCTTGCCGCTAAGTGATGCGCGCGGACCTGGGCGGGTTGGGTGGGGATCCATCTGCTCGGGTCGCCTTAACGTACACGGTCCGCCGACGGGGCCACGTCGGCTTCCCGCGTGCGCCTAACGTACACTGTCGAGGGGGGCCTTAAGCGCTGTAGCTAGTGGTGTTCAGGGCCCCTGGGAAAATTTTCACCCTTTTTTCCGCTCCGGCCAGCCACCCGCCGGCACCACCACACGGGGTCGCACGGGGGGAGGAGGGGTTGCCAGGGGGGCAACCATCGTCGGCCTCGCCAGGTTTCTACGTAAGGGGAAGTCATGTCTAATGAGATCCATCCGCCTGCGGTGCCCATGACACCACGATGCGCCAGTACTTTTGCTGCAAGGTCCTGTCCGGCTGGCCACTGGCCGAACCAAGGTCACGTCTGAGGAGAATTTTCTTCTCTCCTCGCTTGTTTTATTATTACACAGTCTAGCCTTTTATCACGATACTGCGCTCAATGCACCATGCTGCACGATGCATTTTGCGGAGCCTCCACCCGTTTACTGTAGCATGCCCTCAAACGATGGCATGGGCCGCCATGTTTCGTGGACCCTACCATGTAAGGCGGGTTCCTTTACCTCATTCTCGTCCAGAATGATGCTACCTAGTCAAACAACCACGATGTCACACTTCGCGATGCGCACCACACGCCACGCCAAGCGCCCTCGCCCGACATGCTCGGCGCTGCGCACGTCTTCTCGAGCCATGACAAGGGGGGAACCGCACTTGCGGCTCTCCATCTTGAGCCGTGCATCAAGGTAATGGTGTGGTGAGAAGCCTTTATTCCCGGTTTCCTGCTTTTGTGTGCAGTAGAACGATCGTGGAAGCATCGCGCAGCGGAAGCAAGCGGGTCTTCTTAGACTGCCTGTGTCTCCATTTTGAGCCGCGCCGTGGATCCCCTTACGACATTGGGTGGCCAGACCGGCTGCATGTTTGGACCAAACGGGGGTCTCAAGCTTTGCTGGTGTGGGCATGTGGCCTTGAATGTTCGAGAAAAATTCTGGATCGTCATCCCTGGGAAGTTTTTTTTTTTTTTCTGCACTTTGGATTTTCTCGTCAGACTGTTCCCCATGTTTGGAGGTTCAGAGACAGGTACTTGAGGGGTGCCCACTTTCAGCCGACGGGAGACCAAGCCTTGGTGCCATTGACGCCTACTTTCAAAGCTGACGGGCACTTCAACCTGCACGAATGGCCCAATAGCTCTTCGGTCTACCTGTACGTAGTGCCAGTTGCCGCCGATCAGGAGTAAGTGCCAGCTGCTGTACTACCCTGCTGAACTGCCGGCGCCAGAGCCTGCTGCACCACGTCTACGCGTCTACGTGTAAGTAAGGCAAGGCAGTTGCCCACCACGATACCTAGGTACCTAGTGTGAGCCAGCGGCGCCAGATGGCTTCGACGGCTTGACGGCGCGCTCTGAAAGCATCACCATCCCACCCACTCCGTTTGCTTCAGTAGCCTCAAGCCACAAGAGAGCACCATGGCAAGAAACATGCTCATCTCCGCTGAAACTCCGTCCTACCATCCCGCGTACCCGCCTCTTTTCCCCCAGAACCAACCCCATATTCCACTCAAAGCAGATCGAGGAAGCGAAAATGGGGAGTATTGTCGAATGCGCCTTTCCCTAGGTAGGTGCGTGTTCGACAACCCACCCCCCCGACGTCCGACCCTCGGAGCGCCGACATCGGCAGGACCCTGCTGTTGTCCAGCACCACCAGTAGTTGTCAATCACGCTGGGCAGAAGAAAGACTCGTCACAGGGCGTGCTTCGGAAGGGGTCACGGATTCCAAGGCGCGCCCAGGCGGGAGAGCGACAGCGCTGGACCAGTCTTGTCACCTGGCCCAAGCGTCCGCCCTTCGGACGACATGTCAACATGATGGGGGCTTGTCGGACTGGGTCAGCTCAGACCAGCTGAGTCTCCCCGTCTCGATATGGTGTCATCGAGGCTGCTAAAACACCAACCCCCAAAACAGCCGCCTCGCTGGATTATTCACGCGAGCAGATTGGTAATCCTCCCCTCTAAGTCCCCCTTTCGCGCCTTTTGATCTCACTTTTGGCCCTCTCGCTCAGTGACTCAACGCAAGCCACAGTGTTTAGCCTGTGTTGTTTTCCCTCTCTCCCCCCTCCCCGCCTTGGGCGTCACGAGTGGGATGACGAAGCAGTAAGACGCCATTTGCGCCTCGCTCAGCTTCACAAATCTCCGCCCATACCGACTGTACACGCGACGAGGACGAGGGTAACACAACGTTGTAAGACCGATGCGTTGAAATGACACCCGGCAACGTGGCTCCGCTCTGCAGGGGACGGGAAGCCTTTTTCTCATGCCGCGAGGTCTTCGAAGTACTGTTACTTTGTCAGATGCCTACGTCGAATGCAAGCTCTACACTTGTTTTCCTTCCCACGCGCTCTCCCCGTTTCACATGACGCCTCGTTGCTGTTTGACTTTGCTACGCGCGTCAAATAATCGCTTAATCTGGACAGCGAGCGGCCATGGACTCACTCACTCTCCCGCTCTCCAGCGCTCTCCAGCTCCAAGCAACCCCCCCTTTTAGCCTGATGCAAGCCACGAACAAGCCACGCATCAGAGAGCTGGACGACGGCGGGAAACGTTGCCGCAGCCGGCGTCGGCGGCCGCAACGGTTTCGGCGGCCGCTGAATGATTAGGTGAATATGATGGGTCTCTTTTCGGTTCGGCGTGACTCTATTCGACGCCTCTTTTTGGGAGGGGGACCAGTTGAGCTATGGCCTTTGCACAGGTGCATGTGCAACTCTGTTCCCCAACTTTCGGGGCGCCGCGTGGCATCCCGAGGAGTGACGAGCGAGGGGGCCGGGCAGGGGGCAGGAAGGGTCCCTTGCCGCGAACCCGTCGCCTGGGTAAACAGGATGAACTTTTGAAAATTCGGTGCTGTATGCATGCACGCCAGAGGCATAATCCCTCCACAATCACTATTCGTCAGCACCCATCACATTCGGGACCGTGAAGCGAGCGCTGCTAAGGCTTGTTCTTGGTTTCGTGTCGTTCACTTCGGCCGGCTGGTCGGCCAGTCTGTCTCAGCCCAGCCCTGCTCTTGAGGCCAGACTTCTTCTATGTAACTTTTTGTTCTACCACATGGAAATACGTTCCCTTCAGGAACGAAATGCCTGTACTGTGAAAGTCAATCCGTGCCACTAGCCTCCGGCACTCTAGTCGTGCCACGAGATGAACAGCATGATGCCCGCTCCCAGAGCAATCGCTGCAAACTGCACCACCGTCTTCTTCAGCTCCTGGGCCTTGTTGGGACCCGTCTCCAGCAGCTCAGGAATTACAGCCACCGTGCCGACGTAGAGGAACGTGCCGGCCGTGAACGGCAGCAACAGGTCACCCCAGCTCTGTGAAGTCAAAAAGTCAGCCACGGGTCGGTTCATACTCAAGGCGGGGCGACATATGCACGAGGGACAAAGAGGAAGCTCAATAGGGGTACCGTCGGACGTCTGTATGCAACCGGCGCAAATAGGAAGTTGGGTAAATCGGATGCGCAGGAACAAGACAAGACAAGACTCTTGCGCCACGTTGGGGTGAAATAAGAATGAGCAAGAAAACAAATGAACCACTTACAAGGCTGGTGCCCCAGATACCGCCGTTTCGTCCCATCGGACCGCCCTCGTCACCGGCTCCACCGCCGAGCTCCTGCACAGCAATCCCAATGAGGGTGCCCAGCAGCGCGCCGAGAGCCGTAACAAACTGCGCACCCATGGCGGCCCGCTTGCTGAAACCAGACTGCACGAGCAGCGCAAAGTCGCCGACCTCATGGGGGATCTCGTGGAAGAAGACGGCCACCGTCGTTGTGGCGCCAATAGTGGGCGATGCGTAGAAGCTGGCAGACATGGCAAGACCGTCGGTGATGTTGTGCGTGAAATCGGCACTATTCACGTCAGATGTCTTGACACGCGCAAGAGAAGAAGGTTTGGTGCACTTACATGAGGTTCAGGTACCCACCCAGCTTGACACTGGCATTAATCTCCTTCTCAGCGGGCTTTACAACGGCAACCTCGCCCTTCTTGGCCTTGCGGTTCTTGGCCTTGCCGTCCGCCTTGTCGAGCGCGGAGCTAACGGCCTCGGCGGCAACCTCTTGGGCCTCGCCGTGCGAGTGTCCGTGGCCGTGGTCGTGTCCGGCGCCGCCGGTTGCGATCCGAAGTCCCTTATCCATGGCGACAAAGGTCATGAAGCCCACAAGAATAGCGACACCGAGAAGAAGGTTACGCTTGGGCTCGACCAGCACAAAGCGCGCCTTGTCGGGCTCGTCCTCACCGAGGAAGATCTCGGGTAGCAGATGGAAGAGAGTATCGCCGAGGAGACCGCCGACGGCAAAGGCAACCATGACAGAGAGCGAAGCCGGGTCGATATCGGGAGGGCAGAGGGCCAGCAGCAGGTTCGGGGGGCCAGAGATGTAGAGGGTTGCAAGGAGGGCATTGATGGCGGGGCGCTCGGCGGGGAAGAGCACAGCGAAGGCGCGAGAAAGGAAGGACGACGTCTGCGAGGAAAAGTGCGTGGCCTTTGCGCCCGAGAGAGAGGCAACGATGGGGCATTGCTAGTAGCTGTGTTAGCTATCGTGTGCGAACCCGCCTCAAAATGGATTGAACTTGGGTTCAGGGGTAATATTGCAGTTGAAAGCGGAGGGGTGAGGCCTAGGGGGCATTTCCTACCTGAAGCTCACCGTCAAGCTCCTCGAGGCTCAGGTTCTCGAGGACTTGGGCATTGAAAAGAGGATCGCCCTTGTCGTAGGCCGACGAAGCAGCAGCGATGCCGACGTGCAGCGCAAAGGCGAGGACCAAGCCACACAGGACTGGTTTGAGGGAACGGATAGCCATGGTATTGGCGATTGTGAAGGTCAGAGTTCCAAACGGGGAAGGAGAACAAGAACAGGCGTGACAGATGTGCCAGGCGAGGCTTGACTACAAGCGTCGATAGGAATGGTCAGAGTGCCTGAGTAGAGAACCAAAGGTCTCTGCGCTCGAAATACGAAGCTCGTCCGCGAGGAGTCGGGGGTGTGGTAGAGCCAGTCAACGCGACTTGACGGACGATCGCGGTATCGTGTCCACTTGGCCATCAACTTTCAAGAAAGCACGGGCCAGATCAGACAATCAGATAGGGCAGGAGCGGTGGGCGGTGGGGGCGGATCGCGGGGAAACACCGGCCAAGTCTCGTAGACCGATAAGCCGACCCCCCACCGGCGGCCATTGCCCAGGAAGGGGGCATCTTGCGGGTGACTTCCCAACGTTGATGAAATTGAAGCTTTTGGCGATGCTGAAACAGCAGAGGCAACCAGAGGTGTGAATGTTTACTCCCCAAGCAAGAGGAACACACTTGAACTTCTGCAACTAGCCAGTAAGAGGGGTCCGCCAGCCTGTTATACTACCTCTCTAGGCACGGAGAGAACCCGGACGTCCCAATTAGGGGCCCACTACCATACAAGTCTATCACATAGACAGGTGGCTACTGCCAAGTGTATGGGCTGAAGACAATCCTCGTTCTAGCCTCGCTCGCCCGGGGACCATGATGGCCATCCTACAGCGTCAGGAAGACACCTCTGACGACTCGCCGTCCCCTCCCAACATCTCCTTCAGCTCCTCCCCTTCGCCGCTGTGGTAGACCATGTCATAGAACACCCCTGCCCTCGCATACAGTTCCTTCGGCCTGCCCACCTCGACAACCCTTCCTCCAGCCATGACGACGACCGTGTCATAATCAATGATCGTTCTGAGCCGGTGCGCTATCGTCACGAGTGTCCTATCTCCGCCCGCTTCATCGAGCTCCCTGCGCAGCGCCTCTTGGATCCCCCTGTCCGTCTCGTAGTCCATGCTGGCCGTCGCCTCGTCCAGAAGCATCAGCCTGCTCTTGCGGACTAGCGCCCTGCATAGCGAGAGCACCTGCCGCTGGCCGTGCGAGAAGTTCTCCCCTTTGGCGGTAACCTGCGTCGAGAGCGCAATGCCGGCCCTCGGTGCATTTCCGTCTGCGTCGAGAGCGCCATTGGTCTGGTTCTGGAAGGAGGCAATGTCTCGACATGATTGGAGCGCCTTGGCCAGGGTTTGCTCTTCCACGTTGCCGGTCGGGTCGAGGTTCGACTCTACGGTGCCGTTGAAGAGCACTGCCTCCTGTGGGATGATAGTGAGGGCTTCGCGCAGCCTACGGCGCGGCGTCTTCGTGATGTCAATGCCGTCGTAAAGAATTTCACCCGATACGATGTGCGTGAACCGCAGCAGCGACAGGACCAACTGCGACAGTCAGTCTCGAATCACGCGAGAGATGTTGCTGGATCTTACCGTGCTCTTCCCGGAGCCTGTCCTCCCAACAATGGCCACCCTCTCTCCGGCGTTGAACTTCAAATCAACATTGGTCAAAATGTTAGGTCCTTCGGGGTCATATCGTATCGTCACGTTGCGAAACTCAATCTTGCCCGTCGCAGGCCAGTGCCGGGGAATGACATGCTCATCGTCATCAGCGAACTGGCCCTCTTCAGCGTACGACTTGTCCGACTTTTCCTCTGGCTCAAGCCCAGCATACTCGCGTACCCTGGCAAACTAAAAAGAAGTCAGCTAACGTTCCATGCTGGAGAATAGGACAAACTGACGCTCTGCATCTCGACCTCGAGGTCGTTCATGCTGCGCACAAGGTGCAAGATGGTCTGACTCAAACCCGTTGCGTTGGTCAATGAAAAGCCTACGAGGCCAGCCGCCACGATCCCCGCCTTTGACACAGCAATGATGCCCGCCGTGAGGCCCACGAGCGCCGTGATTACGTCCACTCGCATCGCGACCCACCGGTTACAGTTGTAATTGGCTTCTGCGGCGCGCGACCATGTCCGCAGTCTCTCGGCCAGCGCCTCGCTGAACACATCACCCATGCCTTCGCGTGCCCGAATGACAGCGAGACCCGCCAGCGTGTCGGAAAACTGCGTGAAGACGGGGCTTTGCGCCGACGCAACCAGGCGCTTGATGGTCACAGCCGTGCGCGTGTACATCTCGCCGACAACAACGCCGATGGCGCACGTCACGGCCGCAGGTAGCATGAAAACAGGCAGAATAGAGCTGATGGCGCCAAGACGAAAGAGAATGCTCATGCCGCAGTCAAGGAAGTTGCGAAGCTGCGAGCAGATGGTCGAGTCGACAGAGTACATGTCGCGCGAGAAGCGGTTGATGATGCGGCCGACTGGCACGTCTTTATACCACGATAAGGACACGCGCATGACGGCACGGATGAAGTCGCGGTGCAGCTTCTTTGCGGCGTGCCACGCACCATTCTCAAACACAAGAACCATGAGGGCGTAGCTTATCGTCTCGGCAAAAGTGAAGGCGGCATAGATGCCAAGATAAAAGGCAATGTCGACAGCCTCCTGTTTGGAATAAGCCTCGACCCAGATGGACAACCACAGCGAACTACCGAGCCAAGCCATGTTCATGAAAAGCATAACCAGAAGGCACACAACCGCGTAGAATGGGCTGCCAAAGCACGTCATGTACTTGAAGACTGAGCACCGATCAGCAGGCTGCATTTCTTGTCAAAACACTGTCGACACTTACACATGAGACGGGCACTCTTGCCGCTAGCCTTCATCTCTTGGGCTACCAGGTTCTTTCCAGTTGAGTCATCTGCGGTCTTGTTCCTGTCGTTCAAAGCATCACTCTCGGCCTCAAGTTCTGGCTCTCCCAGATTGCTACCCCCCGCAACCTCTTGCGAAGCCACCACGGGCTGCCTGACAATGCCAAGATTTTGCTCCGTGCTGACGACCTCACCCTTATCCAGGGTGATGGCCAAATCAGCTTGAGCTGCCACCCAAGGCTGTTGAGCCACGAGGACAGTCGTTCTTCCGTCGAGCATGTCGGAGCAGAAACAGCGCTCCCAAAGCAGGGCCGACGTCTTAGCGTCTAGCGCAGAGAAGATATCGTCGAGCAGCAGAAGGGGAGCCTTGGAGTAGAGAGCCCTCGCCAAGGCGACTCTTGCCTTCTGGCCACCGGACAAGGACGCACCGTTCTCGCCCACGACCGTCTTGTCGCCGTTGTCCATCTGGCTCAAGTCGAAAGACAGACAGCAGGCGTCAATGACTCTGTCATAGCGCATTTGTTCAAAAGCACTGTTGAACAAGATGTTATCCTGAATCGTCTCGTTTTGTAGCCAAGCCGTCTGGGAAGCAAAAGCGACATCTTTGGGGCGAGTCACTGTTCCATGCTGTCGGTCAGTCTCGCCGAGGATGGCGAGGAGTAGAGTCGTCTTGCCACTGCCACTCTGGCCCGACACAACATTGAGACCAGCTTCAACAAAGTCGACGGAAATGTCCCGCAGCACGAATGTCGCCAGCTTATTCCGACGGAACGTAGCTTGCTTCATGGCGAGGGGACCCTCAGAGTACTGTTCGACTGGCACTGTACTATCAAAGTACTTGTCAAGACGATTGAGTGCTATCATGGCGGCCGTAACATTCCTAGACAGACTGCCCGCCTGCGTAATATTCTTACGTATGTTTTTTACCAGGTACACAGTTGTAAAAGCTGTAGCAGCAGTAAGTGGCTGCTTCATGACCGCTACATGGAGCGAGAAGATGAGCAGCAGAGCAGCCTGCGGTATCAGTTGTGTGACCTGCCCCAAACCTACATAGAGCAAGGACACTCGCCACATGTGCTGCTGCTCATTTTCACGAGCCTCCAGGATCCTGTTGATGGCGGCATCCTCCCAAGCAAAGTACTTAACAGCTCGGATTGAGGAGAGATACTCTGACACGAGGGAGATGCGCGAGTCTTGTGCCCGACGAACGATACGCGTCGTCTTTGCCATGAGCTGAGCGATGAAAATGGACAACGGCGAAGCGAGCAAGAGCACTGTAGCTCCGACGAGGGATGGCCAGCCCAGCATTTTGTAGAGGCCAATGATGGAGGCACACGTTCCTGTTGGCACACCGATCATGATCATGATTATGTCGCGGGACATGAAGACGGCGTCAACATCAGCGGCCATGAGGTTTGCAAGACGGCCGGTAGAGCTTGACGTCTGGGCCGTCTTTGCCTCAGGCTTTGCCTTCTTATCCTTGGAAGGAATGGCAAAGACGTCGTCTTCGACATCTTTCGAGGCAATGGCCCTGTGATAGAGCTCTTGGGTCATGGAGGACTTGACGCGCACGATCAACCTCGTCGACGTGAAGACATACTGCTGGAAACAGACCGAGCGAGACAGAGGACCACAGAACATGAGGAGCAGCCAGACCCAGGGGCGTATCACAGAACCTTTGGGATCAGCAAGGTAGGAAAGCAGCTGATAGAGGGCGAACGGCGCGACGAGCTCTAGCAGATAGGCCGTGGCGATGCAGCTTGCCATGATCAGAGCCTCCTTTTTCAGGAGGCGAAGCACGGTCCAGAGTGTGTTTTTGCTCTTGGCCCGGGCCGCCTTAATCTTGGACAACAGTAGCAGCGGGTCGTCGTACCACGCCAGCTTGGGCAGGTCGTCAATGGTGACAGGGCGGGAAGCACCTGTCCAGATTAACGGTGTCAACCAGTCGTAGGTCAGGTAATAGTCCGCCCAGCTGCAAACCTCCTCAGGGGCGGGATCCGTCTCGACCGTCCCCTTTGGCATTGCATGCTTGAGAGAAGGGGGGACCCATTCGCGTGGGGTGATGAGAGAGACGAAGACGGAAAGCGCCAGGCTGATGACAGCCCCTTTCAGAGGAAAGGCAATCGTCGCTGGCTCTCGTGCCTCGATGCATGGCAAGATGGCCGATGCCGCGACGAGGATGAGGGTGGTCGTGAGAACAAAATTGGTTTGGTGCAAGGCAATGTGGCGCCATTCCATGTCGTTGATGAGTCTCGACAAGGCGAAGATCAATGCGTACGCAGCACAAACGGCACTGAGAGCATTGGTCTGGCCTTCGGATGCAGCGAGGACCAAGAAAACGAAGGTGGTTGCGCGGATGGTGAGGGCGCAGGCTTCCCATCTCCATCGGACGGCGGAGGCGCTGTGCTGATGACGAATCCTTTTGGTGTATTGGCGGTTGAGTAACCGGTATGAGGTCCAGAGCAGGGAAACGAGTATGATCAGAATCTGAAGGTGCCCAGCTTCGGCCAAAAGAGAGATTTCGGTAACCCATGGAAGTCGGCCATCGTTGATACTAGGGGGTGGGTATCGTCAGTGCCTCGTCTTTCCAAGGACGTGCGGCTGTTGCATTTGGAGACTGCCGAGGATGGCCAACGACTCACCTTGAAGAGGATAGCAAGGATTGAGACCCGGTAGCTGCGAGCACGAAGCTCCGCTCGGGTACAATATCAGGTATCATGCTTATGCAGGCGATTGAAAGCAAGCCGGCTTGCTAAATAGTGCATCGCAATGTTGCAGAAAATCGACGTTGATGTGATGAACAGGGCGAGAGTGAGAAACTCGGTCAGTTTTGTATCATGGAAGCATCAGCACCTCGCATGACCTTGGCTCACTCACCTTGCCTCGTCTAAGGTAGTTCCCGGCTGCCTGGAGATCAGAAGGTGGGCCCAGCAGCATGCAGCCGCAGGGCGCTGCGTCCAGTTGGATCAGTCCCTGCCGACCCGCCGCCTCACCGAAGCCCAGCGGTCGAATAGCGTCCCGGGCGCAGACTTCCAGGGCGTTGACAGCTGCAGTTTGTGCCTACAGCGTGGGGCTTCCGGGCGCCGCGGGGGCGGTCTCTCGCGCACCCACCCTAGCTTCTCAGGTGCCGGGTGGGCCCCGCCCCGATATCGCCAATGCTCGCCCGCATGTTTGGCTGGTCCAGGTGGTGAAAGCAATAGTTCACCTGGCTCGGGCCTCACCGACTTGTACGACAGTCAAAGTGCGGTGTGAGCCAGGTTTGTTGGCTTCCATAGGCTACAGAAGGCTGCACGAAGTCGACCTCCCGTGCTGGGTTGCAGATCGAAGCTGCGACGATGCCTCACTTGTATCTACTGGTCACAGGAGGAGGCTCCTTTGAGTGGGGGTCACATACGATTGGGAGCCTGGGTTCAGTTGCTGCTCATACCTTCTCTACTCTTTGTTCAGACATACGATTGGATGTTGACGAGAAGAGAGCTGATGTCCGAGTGGTGCTGCACGTACAGACGTTCGACAGAGGTCCCATACAAATTCAGCTGGCAGACCAGAAGCCTAGCAAGCATAGGTAGGTGTCTGAACATCCAGCCTCAAAACTTGGTTCCCACGTCGATGCCCTTCAGGCTGGCGACGGCCTATAGCCAACTCGTATATTTTTGACCATCGCTCAATCATGGCCAGTCCATCACAGAAAAGCCCCCCCTCAATGGGAAAAAGTGCAAATACCATAAACCAAAACACCCATCCCACAGACGACCGCCTCATGATGACGCCCCGCCACCGTCGCCCTTCAACCCGCCCGCCCTCCTGTCGAACCCCAAACACACAGCCGTGGCATAGTCCCCATCATGGCTGATCGACAGCAACGCGCTCTGCCCGCCTCCCGCCCCGCCAACGACAGCAACAGGCGGCCCGCTCCCGTGTCCCTCCCAGCCTTCAGGCTTCGAAACAACCACGTCCCCGAACCCCAGCCTCCAGAACGGATGCGCCTTGAAAGCCGCCTCCTTGGCCGCGAACCTGAACATCCTCCGTCAGCCTTTTTTTTCCTCCTTTCACTCAGGAACCCGGAGAAGTCCGCATCGGCATTTCAACACGCAGAAAGGGGCAAGGAAAGAGAAGGGGATGGCGCACCGTCCCGCCACAAACGTCGAACGTTTCCACCACTCTGGATGGTTCGCGCGCAGCACCTCGAAGCCGCCGTCGAGAGAGCCCGCCGGCGCCGGCAGCGGCCGCAGCTGCGTGGCCGAGGCCGCCGCGCGCTCCTCGGGCGTCAGCACGCGGTGGAGGAAGCGCGTGCCGCGGGGCCCCGTCAGGAGACGGAATATGCGCGAGACCTGGCAAATGTCGGTGCCAATGTTGAGGGGCAAGGGAAAGTGGTTCAGGGATTTCATCGCATGGGGACTACCGGCTCGATGTCTGGCGCGGCGCAGTCGCGTGTTGGAGTAACAGGGGGGGATTCAGGCTTTTGCAGGTGGGCGTTGTAGGTGCATCACGGACGGAGATGAGAGAACATGAATCGATGGGACCGGTGAAGCTCGGTGAGACACACATATCAAATGTGGATCTGTGGGGTTGATAAGAGCTTCTGGATAAGAGATGAGGACGTCATTCTCGTGTCCAAACGTTTGCAATGCTTCCCATACCCAAGAAAGATCAGGCGCAACGTGTAATTTGCCAGTCATCATGACGCTGTAAAATAGTCAATTTGCGCAGTGCAGATAATTCCCTGTGATCCAGCTATGTACAAGCAAAAGCTATCACGACGATGAAGCCCACTTGCCGCAACGAACATTCACCCCCGAAAAGAAAATGGCAACCACAGACCCCCTCTCGCAATTAGGTCGACTAATATGTTGTCACAACACACTCCCGATTCAAGTAGCTCAATCTCGTAGTCTGTTCTCAATGATGTGACGCCCAGAGACAAACGGACCAAGGACGCAGCATGATTTTCGGTTTTGATCCAACTCGTTGGAATGATTGGCTTAGTCGTCAGCAAGAAGAGGGGCACGCTCCGCATCAGCGGGAGCCGAACCACGGCCCCAGTTGGTCTCGCGGCCAGTCCAGGCAGGCACAGCGACGGCGAGCGTGGAAACGAAGAGGACCGACATGATGACGAACGCAAAGATCCACTGGAAGGCGACGATCTGGTGGAGGAACTGGCCGACGCCGATGGAGGCTGCGAGGACGCTGAGGGCGAAGCCGATGGTGTAATCCTGGGCCGAGTTAGCACATAGCCCAGATAAGAAAAAAAAAAGCTTGTGGGCGGTTACTTACCTTGTAGGCCAAGATGAAGAAGCCTCCGTAGGCCAGGATGGACCAGATGAAGATGTTGCCGAAGATGCGGGCCACAAGGGAGTCGGGGTGATGCACCATGATGGCGCCGTTCCAGTAGATGGCGACGAAGGTCCAGGCGAGGGGTCCGGCAACGGCGGGTGCGTGGATGAAGCGGGGGTAGGTGTTGTGGCGGAAGTAGAGCGAGGACAGGTTGATGAAGTTAATGATCAGGATAACTTCGGCCCAGGCGAAGTGGGAGCGGACGAAGAGCATGACGAAGGCAAAGTGCAACAGGTTGTTGAAGATGAAGTGGCTGCCGACACTGGCAGCAGCCTGAACATTGTCGGTGTTCTTCGAGAACAGGTGAGCGACGTAGCCGATCTGGAAAATGAAGAGGACGATCCTAGGCGTTGTCAATTGCGCGTTGGCTTGCGTCCGTCAGGGACGACTACTCACCAGTAGATGCTGGTAATGAGGGAGTTCAAGGTGAAGGCCGTGGGGTACAGACGGTTCTGGTCCCAAATGCTTTTGCGGATGGTAAAGCCATCATGAGGGGTGTACAGAACATAGTAAAACGAGACGATGACAGACAAAAGCCACGACAAGATGGTCAGAACCTTGTATGTGGTGATTGAGCCAGCGCTGTGCGTCTCCTTCTTGGCGAAGGGGTTGACTTTAGGAATCAATGCATGTCAGCTTCATTTGCTTCGAGGATTTGGACGCACAGTTTGGAGGCGGAGGTCACGACCGTTGACCAGCCACTGTGATAGGAAGGACTTACGTGCGTGAACTCGGTCCATGTTGTTATGATGATGCTGGCGTTGGCTTCGGCTCGCGTACTACGTCGATTAGGGTATGTATTGCGAGCGGAACCTCACTTCGACTCTGATGCTTGCTGGACTAAAACGGTCGATAGGCAACTCGACTGCGGATGACAGGGCGAGAAGGCGAGAGGGCGAATGGAATGGAAGAGGGGGAGCCCGTTGTATTTAAAGCGGCACGGTTGTTCGTCGTCATGCGGGTGACCGTCGCAAGCCGGGTAGAGACCGAGCGAGGGGTTCAGAAGGGGGCGAGTGCGGTACGAGTCTCTGAGGAGGGATGTCGTAGGTGGTGTGTCTTTCTCATGTACCTTTACGAAGAGACCACCCAGGTCGAAGAGTGGCTAGTGAGATGCGTTTCAGCGGCAAGGCAAGGTCGACTGGCTGGATAAGGCGACCAGGGAAGCAGGCAACAGGCGGGATGGGGCAGGTCCATGCTAGATCGACGCCAGCTACAAGGGTGTCTGTCTTTCTTTCTCGCCCGCGCTTTCCACCTTGCGTAACTCTCGAAGCCACAATGTGCTACGTATCCTAGGCAAGTGCTACAAACATGATGCGACTGCCAGAAAATTAGCTTTTCTACCTTGGGTTCTTCCAATACGATTACGTTGCCTGTGCCCGTATATAGATACCTGTCTCTTCGTTGACGGTTGAGCTACCCTGCGAACCCAGAGCTGACCGCTTTACAAGCCGCACCACTCGGGCCATGACAACCCCCATCTCGTGAGGAATGCAGTATGCACCAGGCGTATCATCAGCGACGGCAGCAACATCAGGTGTGTCGGGGGTGGTGCCAAGGCACATGCCATCACACGGTTTCATTGGCCCATGGGCAGGAAGCTCTCCTGGTATGACGACTGTTCCCCCGCTTTCTGGCCGCTTTCTCGACACACCAGCCACAGTCATAGTGGGGCAACCGTAGCGTCCGCTCCGGAGGAGCACCTGATGCCCAGTAACTCGTCACGTCTCGCGCTTGCTTCCCTTCCTTCCAGCGACCGACCGTGGGCTGCACCTTCCTAGCTGCGGCCAATCGCCCAATCGACCGACCCCCGATCGCCCCAGCCAGTTGCAGACGCGCTCTGCACCTTCACGTGGTGTCAACGAAAACCCCGATCGATCGGTCTATTCCCTACTCGACTGGCGCCGCCCTGGTGTCTGTCCATGAGACTCGTCGTCAAGGCGCTGCCTGCGTCCCTTCGACTTTCATTGCTGTTTCACGCCGATTCACGCAGCATCAGGTCACAATGGCTGTTCAACGCTTTATATGGACTGAAGTTCTGCTGACTGGTTGACTGCTTGTCTGTCCAAAATTACATGAAATCCCAGAAGAAATAGCTCAGCTGCGGTGGTACTGTGGACCCATGTGTACTGTACGTACTCCTTTTGCTCGCCTTTCCAGATATCATACCATTACAGAAGAAGAAAGGACAATCGTCTCGTTCATCATTTCTCAGTCACCTCCACGTCCTCACAACGTAGTCATGGCAGAGACCGCGTCTTGCCTTGCGGACCTCACAGATAGAGAGAATAGTGAAAAGACGACAGGAGAAGAAAGGTAAAGGTTGGGGGGAGATAAACGTATGTGGTCCCGTACACGGATGACCTGCAAGAGGCCGTACAGGTTTCGCCGTCTTCAACGTATGTTCAAGGCCCCGGATGAGGCTATCTCAGGGCAGGAAACCCGTGCAAGGGGCTGTGCCCTGTGATGCCGTGATGGCGCGCAACAGCGGGGAGAGGTGCTGAGGTGTTGGTTGCCAAACGTGATCTAGCAGAGCTCAACCGTGTTCTCTGACAACCCTGCTAGGTCGAGGTGGAAGTCATATCCGCCTGCGCCAGCGTCGATGCAGCTGTACTCAGATAGCGACATGTCTTCGGCGTCTCCCGCCTCCATCGAGTGCTGGTTTTCCTGGCTGCTGGAGAAGAGAGAAATGGACTCTCCGTCGGCAGCATGGGAACGGGGGAGAGGTACATAGAGCGTCTGGCTTACCATCTGCCGAATATCACACAGCCGCCATGGCATGCCTTCCGACGGCGAATCATCAGTGACAAAAAGGTCCAGATATCGTTTAATAAACTGGTGTATGTCAAGACTACCCGGAGGAGGCAGCCGACCGGTGCTGTCATAGCGGCACAGGGTGTAAAGCAGAGCGGTGGGCGATATTCCCATTTCGGCCTCGCATATATCATGCCAGGGGGGCTGGACCTGTCGAGAATTGCACACCTCATTGGCATATGTGGACCAGAGAGGCATGAAAGCGTCGATGGAGCTATACGCCTGAACCTGAACCTGCGCCCGTGGCACGTGGCACCATTCAAGGCACTTGTGCATGGCGGTCGATTTGCAATGGCTGCCTTGGAATGTCCACCGTAGTTGTTGCTTGACATATTTGTCTCGCAACCCTGGCGCATTGTTGAACTCCGTGGCGTGCCCACCTTCTCCTGATGTCAATTGTTGCTCAGCTCGACACAAAAGCACAAGTGCATTCATGTCAATCAGTTGATGACTCCTTGATAGCATCTTGTGATCGTCATTGTCGTCAACGAGTGAATCCTCTACCTCGAGCATGATCTCGTTCAGTTCTCGAAGTTCTTGGCCGAGAGCCTCGGGGTCGCCACCAGATAAGCGAGACACGCCGACAGCTTTGAGGAGCTTGAAGAACCGCTGATTTGAAAGTTCATCTAGCGCATCGATCTGCCTCTGAATCATGCCTTTTGCGGTGGTGATATGACGATCCCCACGAGCTGTGTTGGCATAGTTGATGAGATTCAGTCGATGCGCTTGGCTGGCACCATCCTTGAAAGACTGCAACAGACTGGATTGAAGGTACAAATCAGAGGCCGTTGTATAATCTCCAACAATGTACAAGAGGTCGGCTGCTAACTTCTGCTGGAGCCAGCTTCCATCGCATACCGAGAGTCTGAGAGTCGGAGGGTCCTCTGGCGGTGTTGTGTCTGCGAACAGTTCCTCTTCGTCATTGTCGGCGCACATAGCGCGAAAAGAAGATGAAGCGTTGGTTTCAGCAACATCATCATTGTCTTCGTCGTCGTACTCGTCACAGTTTCCAGAATCTGAGCTGACATTTATCTGCTGGCCATATTTTGTGCAGCCCCATAGACCCAACCGGTAAACATATTGGCGCTTGCTGGGACTTCATTAAATGTGCTTCGGATGCTGACAAGGTGGGAGACCTACTTTGCGCGAAAGCCGTAAGTCTCTTCCATGAAAATCATTAATTCTTCGAGTTCATATATTGCGTAAAGCCTGCAAATCTCCTCCTCGAACGGCGCCCACTCGCCGGCCGCTTTTCGGGGAGCTCGATTGTGTCTGGGCTTCGCTGATTTTGCTGGATGACGTCGCCTCGTTGGAGACAGCCGAGCTTGTGCTCTGGATGCTGTCCGTACGCGACCCATCATACCTTGCTGTATCCTCAGGTCTTCGATGATATTCATAAGCGATTGAGAACGTTAAGTGGGATATCGGGGAAGCAGGCTGCAACACAATGTGATCAAAACCGCGAAAACGGAAAGCCATCCGCTATTTACGTTATGCTGCGCTCAAATACAAGGGGCAAAAGCGGCCAGCCTTGCGGGCAATGCAGCAGGCGGCCTCAGTCATAGCTGAGGGATCAGTGGAGCCGGCTTTATCTCGAACTTGAAAGACTTCCGAGCATTTGCCTCTACTACGGAGTGGATGGGAAAGAATAGATGAAGAGGGGGGGCAGATGACCCTACCTATGTGAGCACCAGGCTGTCGCTGCCAGCCAGCCGTCCACATGCACGCATGCGAACCACCGCCGAATTCCAAGAGTTCTCGACAGAGAGGGTGTGCCGGACTGCAGGAAGATGCAGAGAGTGGTGTCGTCGCCGGCTTTGGGAGAGCCCAACGCTGCCCAAGACCCAGCCCAGGCTGACGTGGTAATTGGAAGTGGTATGCTGTGGTAGAACTGTCATTCGTGTCAATTGGAATTCCAATACAAAGGGTTCCATTGGCAAATCCAGTGATAATTCGGAAAATTCTTCGCCTGGACGAAGCGCTTAGCTTGGGACGACACGGAGACGATGGACTACAAAAACTCATACCGACTCCGTCAAGCATGATGCTTAGGTTGTGTCCATAATTCACCCTGTGCGTACGCATCATTTTCTCTACGAGGTCTCAGTTCATATCATTTCCGTCAATATGGGGGTTCACCATGCAAATCACGGACCGTTCGGCATGGTCAATCTGGACCACTGCCCCGACGACGGTGACGCCGAAGCACAGATCCCCAGCCACGATTCGTGCCATGATTATGACGGGCAAGCGACCAAACATGCAGCCTCACAAATATCAGAGTGGACAGGCGACCATCTGCCAGAACCAGCAGTGACCTATCCCAAGCGAAGAACGAAGCCCGAGCCCGTACGGCACTGGCTTGATGACATTACACGGGGATCTACCGGTCGTGGTGATTGCAGCAAAAACGTCGAAGGAATGGAAGCGACCTGGGAGCCCAATCAGGCTGTGCTAGGCACGTCAGCCAGGGCGAGCAGTCACTGGAGCAACGCGGACAACCTACAGTCGTTCAAGAAAGCCCAACAACTCGAACACCGAAAGACGAGTAGAGAGCAATCGGACAGCGTACCGAATGCCAGGAACTTCGGACCCGCGTCGGGGGATCCCAAGTCAAAGTGGCGATCGCCTTGAGCCTCATGTGGGGTGGGAAGAAGGGGGGCGGGGGACAGGGTGCTGGGGATTGTTCTACTTTGACTTCCGTCTCGCTTTGGAATTGTTATCTACCTGATTTTCGTAGCCCATAGAGGATCTGTCAAGGAGCTGTATGCTCTGTTGAGCTTCTCTAGTCGTATCCCAAGGTGAAGTGAATCATGAGAGGAGGGTAGTCTTGTGTAAGCCAAGATGCTGCGGCTTGCTGCGACTCGCCGCTTATAAAAGGAGGCCCCTACAATGGCGGTCTAATTTACGGTGTGGGCTGAAAGCCCTTTGGAAGCAACTGGTGTCGGGGATTTACTTGCGTAGATAATGATTCAAATAAACAAAGTGCTTGCTTACGATGACAAAACAGTAATCAATCTAGTCGAACTGATGTGCTCAAAAGGGGGTATCAGCGCAAGGTGAAGAGCGAATAAGCGATAGAATCCTGGAGGCCACCCCCCCTCCCCCTTCTCCCCCACCACGATGCGCCGCATCAAAAACAGAGTGCACAGGAAATGAGGTGAAAATGAACAGCCGTCAACGCAACTCGCCGGTTTGCGATAAAATGACACACATACACGCCCAACAGCAGTGCTTACTAAGCTTCAGCCATGAGCTGCTCGCCCTCGTCCAGAGTGTCCATCACCTTCTTCAGATTCCCGATCAGGCTGCGGCCCAGACCAACCAGCAGCAGTTTCTCTGCATTGGCCGGCAGTCCGAGGTACGTGGGCGGCTCGCGCTCGGGAAGTTTGTGAATCCAGGCTGTGAACTCAGGTAGAGACGTGCCGGATGGGACAACCAGACTGCCTTCCTCAGAACCATCAGGCCCCTCAACGAGTTTGTGCCCAATGTCATATGCTGCAGGCGTGAGGAATGACTCGACGAGGCTGTTGAGCTGGCGGAAGTCGCCTTCGTCGTCGATCTTGCCGCCGTAAGTCTCAGTAACGAGGTAGCGAATCATGTCCCACGGTATGCTTTGAGGCGCAATGTTCGTGCGAGTCCCGGCGGCCTGTTCGATCCACGTGTCAATGATGAATGCCGAGCATTCGTACTGTGAACCTGTTAGCGCCTTCATTCACGATGTTTCAGAGAGGGTAGGCTTACATCGCTGTCATTGAACTCCCAGAAACCCTTCCAACCGAGGTTGGGGGCATAGCGCAGACGCTCCTGGACAACGGCGTGGAGGAAAGCGAGCAAAAGGTAAAGCCTGGTACGTTCCACAGGGCTCTTTGCAGACCGTGTTGAGAGCGAGGACATCGAGTCTTTCATGTTGGCCCTTACGCCAGCAGGCTGCTCGTACATGAGGACCCGAGAAGCGCGCAGGAGGTTGACGGGAATCTTGGGACTCGACTCCATGGAGAGGAACAGCCGGAAGTCCGAGTGGGGGTTGAGAGAATCCATGCGTTTCTCCAGACTTTGAAGCCAAGACGGTGCGAGGTGAACGTTTTTGACCAAGACCCACGAGCCTGTTTGTGCGGCGTTGGTGACGGCCTTGTCAGCGCTGGCGAGACCTTCATTGGAACCCATGGCAATGTTGGTGCAGTTGACTCGCATTCTCTCAACCAAGTTGTCGACCTTGTAGCTGGCATCGAAGCCAGGACTAGAGACAAGGGCGACAGGTCTGGTGGCAGGCACCTGGGTGACAGTCTCCTTAAGATCCTCCACAATATCGAAGAGGTCAGAGCCAAATACGAGCGTCACGAAGCGCTCTGCAGCAGGAACGAAACGGTCAAGGCGGAAAAGCTTAACCAGCAGAAGAGATAGCAGTGCTTGGTCATTTCCCGATGTGTTGTCGTCCCAGATCTGGGGAACAAAGTTCTCTGCAAGTTCTTCGGTGAGGAAAGTGTCCCAGTCAGTAGAGGCGGCCCTGCCCAGCTTGTCCTTGAGCGCGCTGAAGTGGCCCGCTCTGGCAAAGGCCTCGTCTCGGGCATCTGGCTCGGTGGAGAGATCCTTGCCCTCCACACGCTTGTCTAGGATGACGTCGATGAGCCCCTTGTCCATAGGGTATGGCGAGGCCTGTGCAAGCAGCATGGCTAAGGTGATACGATCGCGTTGGAGCAGACCCAGAGCTGTTCGCTTGAAGGCAGAGACGAACAGGTCCTTGACGATGATATCCCGGCGGACATTATGGTCCGTCTCATTAGCCAAGTTCGGGTTACCTCGCAGGACAGAGTGGAAAATGTCGAGGAAGTACTGGAGCGAGAATTGGTAGAAGTGGTTGAGGTAGTGCAGCTGCTCCAGCACGGCGAAGACAGTGCTGCAGGAACGAGCAATAATGCTGTACTGTTGCGTGATCTCGTCTACCTCTGCCATGACACCCTCAGTACTGCTGATCTTTGCCGAGATCTCCGCCGCCTCTGTCTTGAGGGTCTCCAGAGTCTCAATGACGTTATCGTCATCAAGGATGTTGCCACGAGACTCGTTGAGGGCTTGGAGGAGGCGCTTCTCAAGCTGGCGCAGGTGCACCGTGAACTCTCCCTGCAGCTTGATGAGATTTGACCGTCGTTCGTCCACATCTGGCCGCTCGGATTTGAGAACCTCGTTCAGGGACTGTGTCTGAAGACTGCTCTGCGTCACCGTGAAGTTGACAAATGTGGTTCGACTGCAGATATCGGGGGGGAAGGTTGCGGACGGATCGCGCGTAGACAGATAGATCTTGAAAGCAGGCGAGAAATCAATCTGTTGTTTGCCGAGCTGGATGAGAACACGACCGCCAGTCTTTTGGTACTCTTTGTTGAGGACTTGGTTCAAGATAGGGTCGAGATGCTCCGCGTCCTGGATCAGGATTGGGTTACCGAATCTGAGAGAGCTCTCAAGCTGCTTGGTGAAGGAATCGTCAAGGAAGCTAGTGACCGTCAAGCGACGATCCTTGCTCTCTTTCTGGAGGAACTCTGTGACTCTCCCAGATGGATCGATGATGAGAGGGTAGCGGTTGAAGCGCTTCAGGATGATGGCATTCTCGGTGCAGAGGTCGTCCACGGGGAGACTGTTCTCTTGCCAGCCGAGCCGCTCATCAGCAGTAGAAAGATACTCGGTCACAGGATTGTGTTGCTTGTACTGGACTCCGGAAAGATGAAGCTGGTGCAGCCAGTCTTCCATCATTGACTTTCGGAAGGTTTGATCATAAAGACCGCTGTAAGCGAGGAAAGCCGCGGCGACGAGGACGTCGCCAACGAGGGTGCTGATTTGCGTCTCGAAAGACTTGCTTCCTTCCTCCCAGCGAACTCTCTCTGATGATAGACTGTCAAGGAGCCTGACACTCCTGTCGACCTTGAATTGTACTCGCTCCATCTCGGATTTGATGGCTTGCGTCTCGCTGATGAGCGCCGCGTACTCGGTCTTGTAGGTCGCAATGCTTGATTCAAGGGCATTGATGGTGTTTTCCACGGCCTTGGCTTCAGCCTTCGTTTGCAGAGCCTGCTCTTCGAGCTGCTCTACCTCATTCCTCAGAGGGCCGACACGATCAAGAATCTCTGAGTAAGTGACCTGCGCCTCCACCCATTGGACTAGCGGACCACAGGCCTTACTGGCGCGGTTAACCTTGTCAAACGTGAACTCGGGGTTCGACAGAAATTCGTTTCGCATCTTGACGCGCAGAGGCTTGGTCATCTTCTCCTCGTTGTTGAAGTTGACGATGCTAGCAATGAAGTCGTCCTTGCGCACGATCGCTTGGATGTTCTTCCACTCGTTGACCTTGTGACCCAGCAATGTGCAGACAGAGTCAAGAGCGAGTCTGACACCTTGAGGTGGATTGCCCATGGATCGGACTTCCGTGAGATGCTGCCTCTTGATATTGCTGACGCTGGCGCGGGCTTCTTCGACAGCCGGCTCGGCTCGCGCAAGGTCCTCCAACACAATCTTCTTCCTTGAAGCAACTTCGGATTCTTGTTTCTCTAGAGCAGCCTGGATCTCGAGAGAAGTATTCTTCCTCTGCTCAGCCTCTCGCTGGTCGGCAATCATGCGCTGCAGCTTCTCGTTTGCCTCGGCATCCTTCTGCTCAAGCTGCGACTTCTTCTCCGCAAGGCTGACACGCAGATCGCGAACCTTGTCGACGGTGTCGCGGAGCTTCTCTAGACCGACATTGAGATGGCGCTGCTGTTCCTCAAGGTCCTCCCGCTTCTCATTGTAAAGTTTGACGTATTGCGCAACGAAGTCAAGGAAATGCCTGGGCGTGAGAAAAGTGACCTTGCCTTGCTGTTTCTGTAATTTGACGTTGAAGCGCTGAAGTGAGTAGTGAATGTAAACCATGGAATTGACAATCGCCTCGCGGTGCGATGGCGGCAAAGAGAGCCCGCGGTACGCGACGGGAATCGAATCAGGTGCGTGGAAGTTGGGCCGATCCAGGTCAATGGAGTGGGTAAGCTCATGGCCTACTTGGAAGAGCGCCTGATCAGACCAGTCACCGAACCAGTTGAGCACGCAACGGTTGAACAGCGCTGGACTGGTGGCTGCTTTGGAGCCGAGACCGTCTTCGGGCGGGTTCATGGTGAAGACGACGTGCAGGTTCTTCACAATCTGTTGTGTGAACCACTTGTAAAGCTCCTCCTGAGAATCAAGGTGCAGGTTTTGACGTTGAGCACCTTCCTTGCATGCCGTCATCAGGGCGGCAAAGTCGTCGCCCTCGAAGAGACCAGGAACCTCGGCGTTGGCCAGCAGGGTGTTCATCCGTTCCAGGAAACCCGAATCGAGAACATTGGACTCGTCCATGATAAAGCAGATCTTCTCGCCCTTGCAACCGCAGCGCCGCAGGACGTCGCGGAGGTCATCGTCGAAGTCTTCAGCAGAGTACTTGCCATGGACCTTGATCTGGAAGACCTTCAGACCATTCATCCAGGCTACGAAGCGAGAGAGAGTTGTCTTGCCACTTCCACTGACACCGATGAGAATCAAATGGCCCTGAGGCTGGCGGAACACACGATCGATACGAAGAACATGCTCCAGAACGTCGTTGAAGAGAATGAGAGGCACGTCCACTTCTTCCTCGCAGAATGTCTTGAGACGAGCCTTGACGAAGTCTCGAAGCTGCTCGCGGTCCACAGGGACATAGTTCTTTGATAGCCAGTTCGAGAACAGAATGGGCCCACCGAGAGCCTGCTGCTCGTCGATGCTGGGGAAGTACTGGGTTGCGATGCGCCGTACTGCCTCATCCGTCCACTGGCGTTCATCTTCGGCTACAAGACGATCTTGGAAAAGTCGCAGAGCTTCGTGCGCCCAAATACGGATAAGACCTTCTAAAGACAGATTCTCCAGCGGGCGTATCGCCTCGTAAATGCCGCGGGCCCATCGTGTCAGCTCACGAGGACTGTAAACATAGTGTGGCTGGATTTTGGGGGTGAAGCGTTGCTGAGATTCGAGGTAGAACTTAACCATGGCTTGCGTGAGCTGATCAGCATAGCCACGGAGCGTGGGGATGATCTTAAGGACGGCGGAGTTGAAAGTGCCGTAAATTTGCTGGAGAGAAAGCTCGCCAGGATAGTCAACCATGATGAGAGGGGCGTGTCGCAGGAATCGGTCACCCAATGGAGTACGGCCAGCGTCGGTCGGCGGGTTGCAAGCACCTACAAACTGAATCCTATCAAGCGTGACCCAGGACTTGTCAGATGTCCTCCAGAAGCCGTTATGTTCGACGAGCTGCCTAAGGAAAGATATGGCTCGTTGCGTGCCATATTTATCAGGCGCAGGAAGGTTGATTTCATCACAGAAGATGACCAACCACCTTCCAATCTGAGTAGGCGACAGTATCACGCCGTTCAGTGTCTTCTTGTATTCGCAGTGTTGCTCAAAGGTCTTGATCAGAAGATCTGGAGTGGTAGCACTTGAGAAGTTGAGGCCCACAACCTCCATGTTGGGAAGTTTGCGGAGAGCGCTGAACAGCGTCATTGTCTTACCCGAACCTGGCGGGCCGCAAAGAAGAAGGGGCTTGTGCTCAGCGAGCCAGGAGTAGAGCACATCCTCGTGGCGAACTGTATCCAGAGTGGGAATAACCACATCAGTCTGTGTGATGGAGTGAGTGTTGACCTCGATAGTAGGAACCTGGTTCTGCCACTGCGTCCACTCTGCCTTGGGAAGAGAGACATCGAAATCGATGAGAGAGCTGGCACCATCGAGAGGCGGTGAGCCGAAGCTTGCTAGACCAGCAACGGCGTCGCCGAAGGTTTTGCGGTCATTCAGCGGACAATCTCCAGTGAGAGACCAGACGAGAGCAAGCAGCAGCTTCTTGGAAACGTAGGCCTCGACTTGCTCTGGCTCAAGGGGGAAGTCAGAGTGCTGGGCGTTGTACTCAATCATGTCTCGAACTGCCTTGTTGAGGAGCGAGAAGAGAGTATTCAGCACACGTGCCACGGTGAAGTCCATAATGTGGTCGTAGTCCCGAGCTTCATCAAGGGCTGACGAAATAAAGTCTTCGCCTGTAAGGTGAGAGTTCAGGAGATCGGCAACATGAGTTTGGAGGGCGAGAGCCTTAGCCGGGCTCTGAGCCGACGCAACATTGTCTTCATCAAGGTCCTCGAAAGGCTTGGTGCGAAGGGTCATCAGATAGTTCTCGACCATCATCTGAGGAGAGACAGTGTCTTCACTGAACCACACCATACCACAACGACTGACAGTAGCGAGCGTAGCATACTTCAGGGTTTCAACCTCGAACATGATCCGAACGTTCGAAGGCAAGTTGAGGCGCTCACCATTGGGAAGCGTCAGGAGCTTGTTGTCGTCGAGCACACTGTTGAGGTTCTCAACCCACTCAGGGTCAACATCGCCATCAAAAACAATCCAGTGACGTTTCGAATCCTCGCCACGAAGGTTGTCAACGATTTTGCGCAGGATACTCGTGAACAGACCGTCAGTCCATTCACGGGTGGTCGAGTCGAGATTGCCGTACAAGGCTTCTTTTGACATGACCTTGGAGTCGATGACATGATGCACGCCTTCAACGCCTTCGACTTTTTGCAGAGCATCCAGCAAAATCTTCCACGCCGCAGACTTGCCTGTACCAGAGTTTCCGACCATCATGACGCCGTGGTGAATGTTCTGTATCTGGTACAACTGGATAACCTTCGTCATCCATGTATCGTTGACGACGAGCTGCCTCTCAGCGGCCAGTGTACGAATGGCTTCCTCGAGCGCCACCAGATTGGCGGGGACATACTGTACGCCGGGGAAGCAAACGCCCTCGACGGTCATCATGATTTCGACGTCGGACTTGATGAGTTTCGGCGCAATCGTTTCTCGAATGCTCTGCACGATAATTTCGGCCTCTACGACGTCAACGCCATCACCACCAGTCAAGCGGGCTCTCTTCAGGCCTCCAGAACTGACAAGAACACTCTTGAGTGCACGCAGTCCGAAGTCGTAATGTGCTTGCTTGGACAGCTTGTCCGAGCACCTGTCGAAGAATGGCACAGTCTGTTTCGACAGGGACTTGGCTTGGTTGAAACCCTGAGAGTAAAGCATAACTTCTGCGATGAGCTCTTTGTCAGGCTTGGACATGGCCACGCTACGGAAGAGCTTCTTCAGGTTGTCTGGCAGGTTGGAACGGCCGGCATACCCGGGGTTCATTGTGATGAAGATGCCGGTGTTGGCGTTCACGCGGAGCTGGCGACCAACGAGCTCAATCTGGGACTTATCATCCTCAGCACCTTGCTTGAGACCAAGCTGAATGTTTTGGATCTGCTGTGACACGGCAGACAGGATTCTCTCCTCGAGGCGGTTGAACTCGTCGAAGCAGCCCCAGGCACCGACTTGACAAATACCCAGGAAGATACGGCCCATGGCCTGGAAGTCGAAGGTATCGTCACAGCAGAAGACGAGGGTGAAGCGTCCAAGTTGCAGGCCGAGTGCCTTAACCGATTCTGTCTTTCCCGTACCGGCTGGTCCGTACGGTGAGCCACCGAGACGTTGTTCGAGAGCTTGGGTAAGGGTGAGGAAGCATCGATCGGTAAGAGGGGTTCGGACGAGACGATCTGGCACTCCTAGATACTCGAAGCCATAGTTGAGCTTGGCATTGGCCATCTTGACCTGCAGACGCTGCTGGAAGTCGCCTTCTGGCGTATATACGTAGCGCATCTGCAAGAGCCAAAGGTAGTGAGTCGGCGTGGTTGCATTCAGCTTCATAAGCTTCTCAACGCAATCCCGTTGATGAACACACTCTGTAATGAGCTGCTCACACTTCTTGCGCTGGATGACTTCGAGGTCTCCGAGCACTGTGTCGGCAAGGTGGCGAAGCACCTGTACCTCCCGGTCAAAGAGCGACTGGAGCGTCACTCCTCCGTCGGCGAGGGATTGTTCTACAGCTGTCGTCCAAGCCGCCTGGGCAGCCAGGACGACTATCTGACTGGGGAATGTGTCCATGAACTCGATCAAGACTGATTTGCCAATACTCTCAGACTCGAAGATGGGCGTATACTGGGCGATAGCGTCGGCAAGAAGCTCGGCAAGAGTCGACTTCATGCCATTCTCGAGAAGCGTCAGCCAGTCATTGATGCGCGGCGTCTTGACGAGCGAAATTTCCTTCTTTAGTCGAACAGCCTCTCCCTCTTTGGAAGTGAAGCCAGAGATGATGGTCTCATCGTCCATTATCAGGCCGGAAAGACCAGCAAACATCTTCTTGAAATGCTTGGCGATGCGAAGAGTGTCATTGCTGTTACCTATCATCTCGAGAAGGTCTTCGTCACCAACGAAATAAAATCTCGGGAAAGACACACGCTCCTTTTCAAGGTATTCACCAAGGGCCTTTTGGATCTTGTTGAGGAGCTCGGCAAGACGCTCCAAGGACTTCTGCACGTTCGCGATGCCGAGGACATCCAAAACATAGGGCTGCTTGTAGACTTTCTTCATGACGGTAGAGAACTCGCTGTTGATGTTTTGGAATCGTGAGGATTCGATGGGAAGCAGATGCTTGATATCGGCATTGCCTGTGAAGACACCCTCCAGGTAGACCCATTGGCGCTGCACATCAATCCATATGTCGAAAAGGACATGGACGCGGTTGAGCTTGTCCTCCCACGAAGAAGCTTCCTCTTCGAACTCCTTGTAGTAAGGAGAATGTTTCATGGCCTGTAGAGAGTTCAGGTTTTCGCTGCACTTGGTGAAGAGATCGTCCCAACCTCGAATGAGGCGACATTTGTTCTGGTAATTGACGAGCTCGAGTGCGTAATTGGTCCATGTCTCGCGAACCTGCTTCAAAAACTCTTCCAGAGCCATTTCTCCTTGAGCTTGGGCTATGATGTCCTTGACGATGACTTCTGTAGCAACGAGGTTGAGATCCCAAACGTCACCCAGTGTCAACGACACCGGCGAGTACCGCTTCCCGGGTCTGATCTGCTTGTAGATCTTGGTCCAATGGCGATCGCGAATGGCCTCAGACTTCAGGTCAGAGAGAAGGGAGTTGACCTTGAGATAGCCCCTAAGGATGGACTGGACATGTTCGAAAGCGGCATACTGGCGCATGCGGCTCGGCATCTCCTTGGTGCTCTTAAGTAGGTCGTCGATCTTGGATCGCACCTTTCGGGGCTGGACAGCAGTCCAGAGTGTTTCTTTCGTCTCGTTGAGGCTAGACCAGATTGTGGAAAGATTGGACCAGACAGACTGGAAGTCGTGAACCTCCTCGAGAACAGCGGCCAAAGAGTTGTCAACATTGGCGGGGAGGTCGAGCGCCTCCTTCGCCTTGCCAACCATCTCAGACTCGTTCTGTAGCTCGGACAGCTTGGTTTCAAAGCTAGCTAGAGTGGCAGAGGCGTGATCGGGCTTGATAGTTCCTGACACAGGCTTCTCTTCGTTCCACTGAGCCGTGATCTCGGCAATCTTGTCGCTGATGTGCTTGTCTTGGGCCGTAATCTTGGCACGTAGAGCGTCGGTTTGGTCTTGAACGACCTTAGCCTTCTTCTCTAAGATCTCAGTCAGGGATCCCCAAGAGTTGTCGATCTGCTCAATGTGCAACCAGTCATTGGGAAACTGGTAGCGTTGCCGGACGAGAGTCGACTGTCCCTGCCTGAACATGTCAATCTCAGGTGCCCAAGCCTTGACGTTACGCTTGCAGCTTTGCACAATGGTGATGAACTGTACAGCCTGAGCAGTCGAGGATGCATCCAAACGCGGGCCCTCGAGCTCACGGCGAGCCTTCTCAATGTCGGCATGGACCTCGCGCATGCGAGTGCCGAGCCGGCTTGCGAACTTCATGAGAATCTCGTGTTGCCACTGATCATACTTGGCATTGACTCTGGTTTGAACCTGGTCATAATCAATGGTGGTGTGCCCGAACTGACGACTGACTTCCTGGGTGTCGAAAGTCTGGCGCGTCTTGCGAATCTCCTGGAGAAGTTGGAGCCACCTTGACAGTTGGTCGCCGAGAACTTCGTAGACCTGCTCAGATTGAAGGTCCCAGAGCGATTGGAATTGTAACCATTTATCGACATAAGCGCCAAGCTCCCTTAGCTTCTTCTCGACAGACACGTAGACCCGGCTCAGCAGATCAGTACACTCGCCAGGCAAGTCGTCGAACCGGGGTTCCTCAGAAGTTGCCGTAGTGAGGGTCATCTGGTACCGGGTGGCCTTGATCTTCTTCATGTTGCAGACAACACCAAGCCAGTCGTGAAGATGGACGAACCAGCTCGCTCTGGCAAATTCCAGAGGCGGGTCCAGGTAGATGACTTGGTTTCGCATGGTAAGTTCGTGGACCAAGCGCTTGATCGTCGGGCCCTCCGGTTTCGCCTCGTCATTGCTCTCGTTGGCTCTCTTACGTCGGCCGTCGTCAAGATAGTCATCTTCAAACGCCTGAATCCATGACTGGATGGCGTGTTGCAGACGTCCAAGAAGCACTTCCTTGATCTTTTGGTTCATGTTCTCGACCCAGTACGGCAGGTTGACGTACTGCTCTAGGTTCAGCTGGTCAACGGCCTTCTGGATGGTCTCGAGACGGGACTGAAACGCGTATGGTTCGTATGGACACGTGCTGAGCTGTGACAAAGCTTCTTCGATTGTAACATGGATCGACATCAGGAAGGCAGTCTTGCTCTGCATCAGCGATGCAGCAGCGGCAAACTCGCGGATGAAAAGACTGTGTTTGCTTTCTGCGCTTCGTCCTGCGAGACCGTACTCTGTGCCGGCTGGAAGAATGGAACTATTCTTGCCCGAGAAGAAGAGCTCGTGGGTGTTGACAAACGATTCCCAACGCAGCGGCACGCCCTTGTTGACCAACGCATAAGCTTCGTTTCGGTAGCCAAATAATAGAACAGCTTCTTCGCCCATCTCGGAAATCTGGCGTGTGATCTGCGAGAAAGTGCGAACACTCTCCATGAGGCTGACAGCAAATGGATAGACCCGTTTTGCATCTTTTGAGACGGTGTTGATGGAATGGGGAATGTTGTACTCCTGCCACATCAAGTTGCGAGTCTCTTTGAACAACGTGATGACCTGCGGATCAAAGTTGACAAGGAGTTCGAGGGTGCCACCAGCAGAACGGATTCTGCGAATGTCGAAGAGGTAGCCAGAAATAGAGATCTGACGCCTCTGGACATCGCTGAGCCAGGACTCAAAGATTGGCCGGGTGTTCAACTTTTTCCTGAACAAGTTGCTCTCGTTTTCCAGCTTCTGTCCCTCAGCGTGCAGGGACCAGTCGGCACCGAGAACATCTTCAACCTTCTTCATGTAACCGTCGAGTTGAAACTCAATCTGTCGAGCCCATATGATCGCACCAGAGACGGGAGGCAGATCTCGTAGTTGGGCCATGGCATGGGCTTCCGAGTGGCCGTACTGTTGCTTGAAGCGCTCGTGAAGTCCATTGATGGCCTGTTTGACGTGCTCCATGAGCTGATTCTGGTACTCTGCAATGGCGCCCCTGATCTTGGGGCGTACGAAGAGGGCGTTAAACTTGGAGAAGACGCGGAACATCTCGTTGGCGTTCTTTGCGGTTCCGAGGCGATCACGCAAACGTGAGATGATGGAATTCTCGACTCGCGAGGTCCGCTCATTGTAGAGGTTCTCCGCTCGGGCCCATCTCTGAGTACCCTCGGCGGACACATCCAGAAGATCGACATTGCGGAGAGCTTCCCAAGCCTGTTTGACTTCCTCAACGGCGTCCACATCGCCCATCTCCTCCATGACAATGGCTCCATTCGACACGGTAGTCTCGACAGCACCGCCACCCGTGGCCTTGGGTCCTAGGACGTTGACAATAGTGCGCTGCAGTTGCTCGTGGTTGTCTCGAAACGTGCTGACGTAGTTGAGTCGCGCCTGGAGTTCGCCGTGTCTCGGGTTGACTTTGATGGGGATGAACCTTTCGTTCCTCCTGCG
The DNA here is from genome assembly GCF_003724135.2 of Verticillium nonalfalfae. Lineage (NCBI taxonomy): Eukaryota > Fungi > Ascomycota > Sordariomycetes > Glomerellales > Plectosphaerellaceae > Verticillium > Verticillium nonalfalfae. Next base: position 126,801 of record NW_021167293.1, read on the forward strand.
CGTGACCTCACGAGCAACATTTGTAAACTCTTTGATGCTGTCGTCCCACGTCCGGAAGATGTCGTCGCAAGCCTTCATGATACCCTTGAATTCCTGGTAATCGAGGTTCACCATCTCAATCCCAGGGAGCAGTCGGTGAAGAACGTCGTCTAGGTCGGCCGAGATTGCTTCCACGAGCGGCAAAGCCCTTCGGATGGGATAGGGGCAGATCCTCAGTTTCTTGTTCAAGTGACTGAAGATCTGTACAATGGCGTCCTGGAGCTTCGAAAGAGACGTCGCAGAGAGAAGCTCGTCGAGGGGAAAGTCTCGCATCAACTGGTTGTACTTTTGGACCTTCTCCACGGCTTCCTTCAACCCGGTGTCGGCGACAAAACTAACGGTTGCCTGGAAACGCTTTGCGTTCTTGAGAATATCGAGAGTCAATGTCACTCCGTCACTACGCAGCTGTGCATCGATACCCTCCAGTGCCGACTCCATGGACAGCCAGAAGTTCACTTCTTGACTGGCTGTAAACTTGAAGTCTTGCGCAGAGTTGCCGGATGGGTCTTTGGTCATCTTTGTGATGACTTGAATCGACTTAATCCAGCTATTGACGTTGCTCTGGAGGTTGTTGAGGAAGCTGCTGTCGCCAAGGGTCGCGGCAGGGATCGATTCGAGATTTGGCTTCGAGTGCCTAGATGCGGCATCGTCAAGAGCACCTTGGACGACATGGTGAAAAATAAGCGAGACCTCCGGGATCTCAACATTCTGTTGCAGATGCAGCAGACTAAGTTCCAGATCGTTCCACCTCTTCTTCGTGACCGGGATACCTGTCTTGGAGTCGACGTCTCCACGGCCTCGTGAGCCGTTTGCCAGCTGTTGGCTCTTGGTATTGGCATCGAAGTACGGGGCCAGCACGTGGTGAACGTAAGAGTGAAGAATCTCGAAAGCTGAAGTGGAAGGGCCCTGTTCGCCAACAGTGGCATTAAGAGTAGCCGGGCCAGGCAGATTAGTAAGAAGTAGTTGAGAGGACAGAGGAAGCGCGGGATCGATCGGCTGCGAACGCTTGAGGAGACTGAGCGACGAAACGGTTGTGGGAAGAGAGGAGATCTCAGGTGTGAGGGTGTACGTATAGGATGGTGCTTCTGCGAGGTGTTGAACATTAGTGACAAGCTGATCAGGTCTGGGGGGGTTGCTTGACGCACTTGGCTCCTCGTCACCGTTCTGGATGCCCGATGATGGAATTATGTCCTTTTGGATGTACAAGGTTGTCTGAACATCCGTGGCAAATCGGTTGCAACGCTGCATCGTATCGGTGTAGCGGCTCTTATGCAACAAGCTGCCAGAAGCCTCAAGATCTTCTCTGGTTGCTCCGAGAGCTATCTCGCAGGCAGAAACAAGGTGCTCGACAACGCGTACCGGGTCGATCGTTGGGAAGGGAGCCGCAGCAACCCCATTTGCTCCGGGGCTTTGTGGTGATGCCACCTCCATGTCGAATGGTCGGTGTCTGTGGTCGTGATGGGTATCTAGAGGGACGCAGTCGTCATGGTCGAGACGTGATCGGTTTGGCTGAACAGGTAGTAAACTCAGGGGTGTCGATGGAGCGGGCGGCCTAATCGAAGGATGGTGGGATAGAGCTCTTGCACGCAAGCAAAGAGGACGTTGGGGGTGAGAGAGATTAGAGGGCGAAGTATCTCAGGTTATCCGCTGCCTATCCTGCTGCGTTTGTGAGGCAGCAGCTGTGTTCGTGGTAGAAAAGAGTTGTGGATTAACCTGCAAGTCCCTGCCAACACCTTGACTGCCCAAAGCAAGAGGTAGGCTCCCCCAAGTTTTACGCGACCCAGATTACCGTATGGACCCCAGTCGCGACGGCATGTGTCAGGAGACGTGTGGCCAGTGGTGGGTCGGCACGGCTACAGATTGTGGGGCTCATTTGGTTGGATAACTGCAATCTACCAGGGGGCCATCCACTACTGGTCTCACCAAATCAACGCCCCCAGTTCATACCCAGGTACCTAGGTAGGTAGGTAGGTAGGTAGGGTAGGTAGTCCTAGAGCTTCATGTCGATCAAACGTACCAAATCGGGCCACCTCATCCTCGCCGACCTCCATTCCAACACGACTACTCCGGCAACTGGACCGACTGACTGTCGCATCAATCATATGATGAACTTGGACGGCAACGCGTCAATAGCACAGCCTTCTCTCTCCATCAGAAATCCACAAGGCTTCAGGCCTAGCTATTTCTCCCCCATTTTCCTCTAGCTAAGTTGCGGAGTGTATTGTACGTCTGATCAAATAGGGACGACGGTGCAGCTCGTTCCTGCATCAGAATCAACTTGCTGTGGGTACCTGCTCAGCAGGTCTCAGCCGTGGAACCTTACAGATTGAACCCGTGTAGCTTGAGCCTCTTTATCAGTCTATGTCAACCTCTTAAGATTGGGCTGTGGCAAACATCGTATATGATACAATGTTGGTGAAGACGGTTAAATATTTAAATTTCAAGCGCTAGCAAATAATGCACCATGCCCTTGTCCTTATCCCGTCGACAACCCGGCATCCGTGTTTGTTCCGCGACGATTCCGCATGAAGATCTATCTAAACATCACTCGAAACTTCTCTTGCTGTGAGCCATGCAACACAAGACGAGCCACGATGCCGTCCTGAGCAAAACCTATACCTTCCATCCGTTTCAATGCATGCGCCGGTTACCACCATGATCCCTTCATCCATCTGACGAAACAAAGCAAGACAACTGTAAATCCATGAAAAATCAACGTCAACGTTGCTCCCCAGGTGCCGTGCCCGTCAACGCCCCGACTGATGGCCCAGCAGACGACCCAGCCCCGGCGCCACTTTCCGGCCCTGAGAGCCTTTCTCGCTGCACCATGACCCGCTGATTGCAGATATCAATGAACATCTCGAACTTGCGGATGATTTGTTCCTTCTCCTCGAGCTTCGACTTCAATCCTGCAATCTGTTTTTCGGCATCCTCGGTGAATTGCGCAAAATCCCGGCGCGTTTTGTCGAGCTCCCGACGGAGATCGGCTCGAATTCGCTCCTCGGCAGTTGGCTGCGGCTTGCTGTAGATCGCAGGTCGGTCTTCAGCAAGCGCTGTAGCAACTTTAGTGGGATTCCGGTTGATTGCTGCCCGAGCATTGTAGATATCACGAGATAGTAGGGGTACGTCAGGATTCTCTATCTGCAGTATTTCCAGAGTTTCCTTCACACCATATCCTAGTCATCCCCAAGTCAGAACGAGCAATACTTGAAATCAGCTGTAAACTCACCGTTCTCTTTCAGATTCTTGACAGCATGCACCATCGTGGCATTCAGTTTTCGAGCTGCCGGGTGTAAAAGAGGGCTTTCGCTTGGGCCATGGTTGTGCTCGGTGTGGATGGGGTCAGGACGATATCGGATGGTCCACTGAGTCCGCTGCTCAATGGCGAAGAACCCAAATTGACAGCCGCATTTGCGGGACGAAGTTTTGCGCTTCCGTGCCTCCGGACTCACGCGACTAGGAGGCAGACCAGCTCTATCGCATACGAAGAGCACCTTCTTGAGGCCTGGCACAGTCTTCTTGGACCGCCCAATGACAATGGCATACCCAACCGAGGTGGCGTAGGCAAGGGCGCTTTTATGGATGGCCTCTAAGGTCGTGTAGCTGCCTCCTTCAGGGGGGGGTGACATGCTGGCACCCATGGGCTCCGGCGCCTGGTAGATAATGCCTGCAGCGCGCATTGCATTTTGCACATGGTCTGGCACGCCGGATACATCGCCACCGTCATCCGAGTCCCCATCCACCATGATAGCATCGTCAGAATGCTGCGCCTCAAGTGAGGGCGCCGAGGGTCCTGGCTGGGTGACAGGCGGAGGGGGAGGAGGGGGGGGAGGGGCAGGGGCCTGTGCCTGTGCCTGTGCCTGGGTAGCTTGCTTCTGTTTGCTCTTTTGTCGCGATTGGGACTTCGGTTTGGGCTGTTGCTGCTGCTGCGCTTGCTGCTGTGCTTGCTGCTGCGCTTGCTGCTGCGCTTGCTGCTGCGCTTGCTGCTGCGCTTGCTGTTGTGCTTGCTGCTGCGCTTGCTGCTGTGCTTGTTGTTGTGCTTGTTGTTGTGCTTGTTGCTGTGCTTGTTGCTGCTGTTGCTGTGCTTGTTGCTGCTGCTGCTGCTGCTGTGCTTGCTGTTGCTGCTGCTGTTTCTGCTGTTGTTGCTGTTGCTGGAGACTCTGCTGTTGCATCGCTTCTTCAGCACGATGCATATTGTCCTGGAACATGCGCATGGCCTGCGTCTGCTGAGGCTCAGGCAAAGACGAGGATGGCTGTGCGTGCGACGAGCGCGCGTTGATCGAGTCGATCTGCTGAGGCTGAGTTTGCACTTCCTGTTGGTCCATAGATGGCTGTGGTCCCATGCTTTGTGGCTGGCCTATGCTCTGCTGTCGCCCGATGCCCTGTTGTTGTCCTTGGTTTTGCTGAAGGCCCATATTGTGCTGCTGCTGAACAGAGTTCTGCTGCTGACCGAGGCCTTGCTGTTGGCTGAGACCTGTCTGTTGCTGCATGCTAGACTGCTGGTTGATCCCTTGAGACTGCTGACCTAGACCTTGAGGCTGCTGTCCAAGGCCATGTTGTGGTCCATTGTTTTGTTGCTGGCCCATGTTTGGCTGGCCCATGTTTTGCTGCATCGCCTGTCCTAGACCCTGTTGCGGTCCCAGGTTCTGCTGTTGCTGCCTCATGCTTTGCTGTTGTCCCAGGCTTTGCTGCTGACCGAGGGCCTGCTGCTGTCCTAGCCCCTGGTGTTGCCCCAAGCTGGGCGGTTGACCGAGGCCCTGTTGCTGGGCGGGGCTCTGCTGCTGTCCCAAGCCATGCTGTTGACCCATGGCTTGCGTCAGGTACATGGAAGGCGGCGTGGGCATCTGCTGGCGCGATGGAGGCCCTCTCTGGCGTCCGACAGGTGCATTGTTATTGGGGACGTGGCTCTGGGACGAGCGCGCGCCGCCGCCAAGGTGTCCATTGACGGGCGTTGGGGTCTGATGGAAAATATGCTGGGGATATGTGCCCTGAGGCGGCTGCTGCGGAGTGTAGGCATGAGGTTGATAGGGAGACGCGTGATGGGTGCTGGGCGAGGGTTTGTTGGTCGGGTTCGCGTGTAGAGGCGGGAAGCTCTGCCCCGGGTGAGATCGGCCGTGCCGGAGGTTGGCCACTTGTGGAAAGTTAAGCCCAGGCTGACTGTTTGGACCCGACATGTCGACAAGAGGAAAGGGGCCGCGAGGTCGCCTGTCAAAGGCTGGACAGTGCTTCCTCTGTCGAAGACGTCGTGACCGACGATGTGATGGAACGACAAACCCTTGATGCGCGGTCTGGGTGTGTCGATAATGGGGGAATGGAGGCGTGGAGTGTGTGTGTGGGTTCTGGAGGTGTGGACAGAAGAAAGATGGGAGCAAACAAGGGCGGGCGAGGGAAGGTGGTGTGAGGGGACAAGGGGAGCAGGGAGAGGAGATTTCCTGCGGACGTAGCGGGCCCGGGGGGGGGGGGGGGGGGGGCGAGGGCAAGTGACTCCCTGCTGCCTGCCTACTTGTTAGGGAGAAGCATAGCGTAACGCCATCAGAGTGGACCCGAACGCGCTGCTGCCAACAAGACCTTCTGGGTAGGACGAAGAGGGAGGGAGCTGCGAATAGGACTGCAAGTCACGTGACTCTACTCCCTCTGATACAAGTGACATCATCCATCGCTGGAAGCGCGTCGGAATTCGCGGCAGCGGGGCGTGGCTGGGTTGTTCTGTCTTGGGCCGCCAAATCGGGGGCGGTATGCTGAGAGTGAAGACAACCAAAAAGTTGGCACGTGTAACGCGACCAACAGTTGTGAACCAAAACACGACTGATGCCTCAAAACAGACATCGGTTGAAGACTGCTCGAGGCGCAGGTCTATCACGATGCGCTTCGGAGACGTGGGGGGGGGTCGGCCCAGAAGACAGGGTATTGCTTGTTGTTACAGGCACTCCTTGTAGGTGCACGCACTTCGGTACTGTGCGGGATGACCCGGCTCGATGACAGTCCCACAACGATCGCCCCGCTGCAACGATATGTACTTGAACAGAGAAAGCTTGATCGAGACAGTAACATTCAGGTGTAACAGATACAAGAGTGCAAGTTCGTCTGTGAGCGGCGATTTTATATTTTTCGTCCGCAGGCCAGAGCAACACGCTCTGATCTACGAGAAGACCTTCACGATTCGGTTGGGCATTTCTGTCATCCATATTGGCATCCCCCGATAGTGCAATAGTGATGCCCACCAGATGCCCTGGCCTGTTGGCTGTCCCTATAAGCTCCTCGGCCATCTCTCAGAACTCAGGAAATGGCATGCCGTCCACACATGACCAAGATGAGCGTCTCAAATCCCTCAGACACTGTTCAATTCTCACATTACAACTCATAACATCAGCCATGTGTGATGACGACGCATGGTCGCGAGTGTGGCATTTTTTGACACGACTATCGCATCAAAAAGGCGAGAGCGGGAGAGTGATGCGTGTGATGAACAATGTTCTTATCCTAGCTGACTCATTAAATCAAATCATGTGGTATCTTATTGCGTAAACCCATCAAACGCCCAACCGTGTTCGCATTATGTCCAAGCCACCTAAGCAATTGACATCTTTGTCGACCAAACTCAGGGACAAGCGTCTTCGATCATTCGCTGTCGTCAACTTTCTTCCTTTTGCTGGGCCTGCGGACCCCTTCGCCGTCGACGAAATGATTTTTGTCGAGCTGGTGCTGCCTCAGGTTGTCAGGTCGATTTTTATACTGGCTCGTGCAGCCTGGGAATGGACATCGATATATTGTAGGAGGCGTCGTTTTGTGCTGTAGCTTCTTGTGCTTCGTCAGAGTGCCTTTGAACCACCTGGGATGCCCTTTGGGGCGGAATCCGCAAATATCGCAGCAGTCCGTTGACTCGACTTTGTTGCCCGCTTCATTGGAGAGATCCTGTTGAGTTGTTTCCAGTTGCTGTGTGACCAGTACGTTCTGCTGAGTGTCGCCAGAACTGCTGGTGGCGCGCGGGCAAAGGCTGTTGTACCCACCAAGATACGTCGCTATCAAACCCTCGGACATGTTATCGTCCAACGTGTCAGGGGCGGCTACGACGTCATCTAATCCGTCGAGCATCATCATGTCATCCAAGTGGTCGTCCTCAAATCCCGTGGTCAATGATGTAAAAATATCATCCAAAGTCTCTTTGTCGGTACTGTTGCCACCACGCGACGTGGAACTACTTTGATGGAGACCAGACATGACGTCTTTCATGATTCTGATACCGCATAAGTGGTAGGTCGCCCGCGATGTGATGTCCGGCGTCGCGTATTCGTAAATTTTATCGCAATGTTGCCGGACTGCTGGTACATATGAATCAAAGTACATATTGGTCGAAAGGTGCCCCTACAGCTAGATTAGCAACAGCCACGAGAACCAGGTCATGTCAAGAACCAACCTTGCCTGCCTGTATCAACTCCAACTCCGCTCTTCGTGGATTTTGTATCTCGCCTGCATCAACACGTTTTTGGAATTTGGCCAGCTTTTTGACAAGACCGAAGGCATTGGGGAATTGGCCTTGCAGCATATTCACGACAAGGCCAACAGTGACCGAGAATCCCTGGTCGGAAACCTTTCCTGCATAGGCATCTCGTGTTTGCTGCACCCAGCTGTCGGACTTCGCAGCGGCGACTGGGTGCGATTCACTGGCAGGAAACGCGGCGTGCTCGAGTTCTATTCGTGTTAAAAGGATCTGATTTGCCACCTTGAATTCAGTGTACAATGTCAACTTACCATCCAGGAAGAACCGAGCTATTTCTAGGAGGTCATCTGCCCCATGAAGGGTCACAATAGGTAGCCCGCACGTCTTGCCCTTGGAGGTCTCTGCTATTGGTAAGGTTCCAAGGTCTTTCTTTAGTAGTTGACCAGCAAGTTCGTCATCAGTCATGTCCAGAGGGTGCCAGATCGACGTAGCGACCTCTAGGTAAAGATTACGGAGTTCAGGAGCGACCAGACTTCCATACAAATAAGCTTGGGCGAAGAGACGTTTCGCCATGCTTTCAGCATCCCGCTCGTAAACAACCAGGGATAACGAGTAGGTGAAGTGTACGAAACAAAGCCAGTCGAGCGGAGAAGCTGGGATCTCACCCTCCAAAATTGCTTGAAGAGTGGCAAGTCCAGTTGTACCGACGGTATGGCAGTCGAGGAATTGCAATTGATGGACGAGGGGGTTGTGTGACATGTGTCGCAGCTTTTGCATTGACGAGGTGATGTGTGTTTGCAAAGTCTCCCAGGCCGAAGTAATCAACGCGTGGGGATTCGTCAGTGGCTGCGTTTTGCTACTCTCTGGCACCTGGATATATGCCTCAGACTTGAAAGAGTTCACGTGAGCCGTCGGTACCGCCGCAGTGTCCGGAACGGTGGTGAGGGTCCCTGTAGAACAATAATCTGTGCTGCTTCCATTCGGAAGGACAGGCAGAATGGGGTCAACAAGGGGATAGTCAGCCGGGAGCTCTGATATCGTCTCATGCAGCTGCACGCTGTCGAAGCAACTTCGACGGCTTGCATTGGAACCGCCTCTTGACAGAAAGCCGCCGCCGTCGGAGGTGGGTGAGGTCAAGTCGGTCTCAAAACCCGACCCTACTGTCCAGGCCCCGCTGAATGCCGATATTGGTGAAATGCCGTGGCTTCCAGAACTCGCATTTGATCTCAGCGATGAGCTTGGGGAAAGCTTTTTCCCCTTGTTCTGTAGATCCAGCCTGCTACGTCTGTAATGTGCTAGGTCATATGTGGTCAGCTGCAGTGCCGGTCGATCGGTCAACTTGGTGTGATCGTTCTCCACCATAGCGGTGCCGGGAGCGCCAGTAAGGAGGTTGAAATCCCAATCGGACAAGGGGCTAGGTATGGATGAAATCATGCAGTCCAGGGCCGCAGCCTGTGTTGGGTGGTCCGTTGCCGGTAAGACGTTAGTCGAACTTGGGTCAAGCAGTGAGGATGCATGTGGGGGAGCCCGGGTTGCTGAAATTTCGACAGAATCAATCTCAACGATCTCGGTAGCGCATGACAGCTCGATCTGCTGGGGCCGAACGTGCAAGGAGCCATAGCTCGGGGGCGGGAGGTCGGTGGTGGCGACGAGATCGAGGTCGGAAGCGCCCTCTTTCCTAGACTTGTGGCCAATGGTCGAGAAGAAGTTCTTCGCGATCTTGAGTATTTTGCGACGTTTCCCGGGGTGACCAAGGCACCGCTTGCACTTGCCATCTGTGAATCTCTCTGGCTTCTCGCATTCATAGCACCAGTATTCTCCAGTGGACAAAAGGTCGCAGGTGTAGAGGTGCTTCAACATCAGCTCATGATCCGGAAACCGCTTCCTGCAGCGAAGCAGAGGGCATTCGAGTTTCTCAATCGGCGACATCTTTTCGCAAGCATTTCGCTGAATGGCGGCCCACACGATGAACCTATGCACAGCGCACTCATCATGAGGTGTTTGACGAGTGCTTTTGCGTATCGCCAGGTAAGTATTTCTCGGGAAAGTCCTTGAAGTGACACCGCAACTTACACACATGACGCCCTCGAGCTCGACTCAAGCGAAGACGTTGAGCTTGAGCTTGTCGTAGAACACGAATCCCTTCTGGAGCGGCTCAGGCTGAGGCGGGGGGAAGAAGTCAATGCTCGTAAGGCTGAGGGGTTCCAGATGCGCGGATGAGCGTCTTCACCAAGTGGCGAGACGGGCTTCTTCGCAGCCATGATCAGATTGAAAAATGTCGGCCAAAAAACATTCAACAATGCAAGAAATGAAGGACAACCAATCCGCTACCCATGTTGAGTTTTATTCTGCTGGGTGCTCGGAGGTTGGAGGCGGAGTGAAGACGGCTTGAGGGGTTCCCTCCCACGCGGTCCATTGTCATGTCCTAGATCCCGGTTTGTAGGACTCGGCGCCGTAGGACTTGTTGTGACGGCGGCCTGCCTGCTACTAGGGTCAGATCTGGCTGCCTCCCCGGCACATGCAACGTATGGGGCTTGGTCAGAGTCAGCACGCTCAGCCTGCATTGATTGGCGGACATGCAGTGGAAAGGCCGTTGAGCAGGTACCCAAGCGCTCTTTCCGGCCGGTAGCTACCTAGGCACCCACCTGTACATGTCGGCAGCTCATGTAATTCAATGATGCAGTCAAATGGTCGGCACAACGGCATGCAATTTGCTTGTGTTTTTGAAATATTAATTCTTACAATATTGCAGGGGCACTGGCCTTGCCACCATCCGATGGAATGGTTTCGACGAGCGAGGCTGGTGATGACAGATTTTTCTGGCAACTCGTATCCTTTTTGGGGGTTGAGACTTGGCCCGTACTTTCCATGTCCATCAATAACAGCCCTTCAGACAGGCACGGTTTTCGGCCAATGGCCTTCCACAAGCTGCCTGGTAAGGCGCACTGGCGGCCGTGATTATGCCTTGGTCTGAGCGGAAGTCACCACGCTTTGGAGCAAATTGATGTAATCGGTCACCTGGTCTGCCATCATTTGTCAGGGACCATCATTTGTGAGGGGGACAAGAACAGACATCACGTTCTGCCTTGGTTGAGGCCGGACTGTGAAGCCAACAAGTCTCGACTCGACAGAAGTCGCTTGTGGGGATTATTACATAGCGATAATACCAGAGGACCGTGAGAATACACTGACTAATGCAATACCATTGATCGATAGATGGCTGGGCTGTGATGGCAGTCAGTCATCCTGATATACAGGAGCGTACTCATTGGTTCCGTCGATCAGTCCGAGGGCGTTGTCATACCTAAAGCATGTGAACAATAGTCCACAGACAGTGAAATTTTTTGTTTCATTGCTGACGATGGCAGTACATACCACGCTCAAGAACAAGTACAGGTACAGCGGGACACGGCGGACGAATGAGTTGCGGCACATGGGCTCAATATCTTGAAGCATGCGAAACAACAACGGGCCTTGCACCCGTCGAAGTCTGTCTGTCGCTACATCCATGACGAACGACGCGAGAGAAAGGAAGGGACAGCAAGCGGGGTAACCAGTCGTACCTACCACCTTGACAGAAGGTGAGGACGTCATACTGCAATGTTATGCTTTTCACTCAAGCAATGCTTTATGAAAATGATTTAGCCCCCTGAAGACATTGCATTCAATGTATGAAGTCTACAAGAGGCTTCTCGACTGGCGTCTCGATAGACAAGGCGTGTTCTCCGGCGATGTGACTCCCAACTTGCCGATTCGTCCGTTCGAACAACGGCCCCGCGTGTCGTCTCGTCACTTCTCCGACCATAACCCAAGACGTTGACGATGTGCTACTGCCCACGAATCGACCTTACGCAAGCTTGCTTCTACTCATACATCCAAACTGACTCGTTACGATCAGCATGTCGCAGGCCATCCCCGACTCACCGCTTGCGTCGACTTTTCATGGCCAACCATCGTCCCGATGATGGGAGCGCTTTGCAGTACTTCGAGCAATCAAAGCCGTAGTGTACCGTCAGACCGGAACCCCACGGGACTGCCAGTCATGCGATCAACGCCATTCGAGCACAACTAGCCCTTACGGGCCCATCTGGACTTCTATCACATCCTTTATCAACGAATACAAACGCCAGCTAGACGCCATGTCGAAATCCCAAGGTGACAGGCAGACAGCCCGGCGCGTTAGCCGTCCAACCGTGCGTCCCTGTCGTCGCTGGCTAGGATGTCGAGAGCTGTAAATCCGTCCCCCACGGCCACGTCTCGCTCACATTCGAGTTTTCCTCATTGCAGGTCAAGCAGCGTCATCGCGGATTCGATGGCGCGATACCCACTCGGCGATCTTCAGGATGCACCCCTAACATGTCCACCATTTCCCCTCCCCACGTCCCTGTCTTCTCCAATTGAACGTGCGATCACGACGAAGGTTCGAAAGGACAGTCCCCCTCTTCCCTGCGACGGCAGATCCTGCGATCACCGTGGGTCCGCTGAGCCTTCCGCTGACGAAACCCCCGTTCGATGTGACACCGATACGCCGCTCCTGTCTATTGCAGGTGTCCCAATGTGTCCAGCGTTTCATGTTGGCCCTTTGTACTCGTCGCTAAAGCAGGCAAAGCCTTCTGGTCCGCTTGTCTGGGCGTCTCGGATTTGGAGTTTCTCCTGCGGTGTGGCACCGAAGCACCCAATCACGCGGTAACCTGCTCAAGACCCAACAAGGGAAGGTCTGTGCCGCTGGTCTGGACCAACGCCCAACATCGCAACTTTTCAACTAGTCCTCAGCGGGCTGCGGCGCCAGTCGGCATCATCATCTTGATCCAGCAGCGTGGGCAAGCCCAGGGCGGTCGTTTGGGCACGCTACCGTCAGCTGCTCTGTAGCGTCAGGTCCAGAATCTGGACTCGGAACAGCGGCTGGGGACGACTCCAAAACGGAGCTGACATTTCATTAGTTGTTAGCAAGAGGACAATTTTGTTTGTGAAAGCGGAGGCGGAGGTTGAGCTGATCACTCTGACCCCTTGAACCTGCCACAGACCCTTGGCTCCCCAGGGATCACGGACCCAGGCTACTGATCATGAGAGACTGGATGACCAACAAGGATGTGCTCGTTGGCCCAGCGCCCAAATGATCAATGTCCAAGAGGCTGGCTTCATGGCGTGTGATGTGCCATCTCATCGGTTCACCGGCCGGAATGCGCTCGTCGTGCGTTCTACATCCAACGTCGTTATCGTGCAATTACTGGTCCACAGCCAATACTAGCCCCTACCACTGCAACACACCACGCACGCGAGCCTGCCGACCGAGCCACCAACGGTACAGTCGACGCACTCGGCAGCAAACATAACGATCGGAGAATACAAAAGCAAGATATGGGAACCCTGTGCGTCCACTTCTCGAATATCTGATTTGCAGGCCACAGCTCTGAGCGGCAGGTCCCACCCCTCCACATTTATCAATCCCCATCTATACCCCCTGACGCTCAGCTGTTGGCTCCAAAAGATCCTCGTACACAGGGTTGACAAGCCATGGCGGAGAACTTTCAAACGTCATTGGCCTATGCAGACATCCCCACGGTCCCCTATCGAGCCACAAGCAGACCCTTAATAGGATTCTGCAAGATGCCCGGTGCGGATTTGGTCTGGCGCCTTCGCCCGCCAGTGTTTTTGCATCTGATCACTCCTGTGGAAACAGACGAGAGGCGATCTCATGGGGTCAGATCGTTTCGTATCTTGGTTTGAAGGAGTCGTTTCTGGTTCGCCATTAACACATCACCGTACATAAGGGTGGGCAGTGTCCGACCCCATTTGCTTCGTCCCTTGTTGGCTCTCTAATGTCTTGCCAGGCGATATTTCGCCTCCATTCCGGCCTTTGCTACCATTTCACTTCGTTCGCAGATCTATTTTGGCACACCCTAATCAAGTCAACGCTTTCAACGCATTGCAATTTTTTTTTCCTTTAGTTTTGGATCCAGGTTTTATACAGCCGCCCGGTACTTCATCTCCCTCGGTGCATACATCTAGACCGCATCCCCTGGTCGACGCCCAGGCACCTGATCCTTCCCGAACCCTGACTCGACGGTTCCTTGTCGAATCGGGTGAGGAAAAAAAAGGATCTTCCTGCTCATACAGCACGGGAGGCAATATTTCAGCTCAAGATCCCTCGTCGTTGGCCAGCCGGTCCCGGTCTGCATTCCTTCTTCGCCGTCTAGACTCATCTCATCTACTTCACATTGTTACCCTCAGTCGGGTAGGCTCAACCACAGCCGAAGTGGTACAGAGAAACCATGGAAGCATCACATTACACAGGAGTCAGAGAGTTGGATCTCAGCAACTGGCATGCCAATGCTGTTGCTGAGAAGCTCAATCATGCCGTCCCTGCCATCAAATCCAGTGCAGGTGAGAGAGCTCCTGGTTAACTTTTGTTATGTTTCCTACATCCTGTTCCGTAGTTGCACGACGATTGTCGCCGTGGTGCAGGTTTCGATGTCTCATTCTTGGGACGAAATTCATGCTTTTTTTTATCTTCATGGCGAAGATGTCTTGACCTGATTCTAACTTCATCGCAGCCTTCCTCTCCTTTCTGCGCGCCAATCTGGCCCTTGACCCTATCACTATCTCACACACAAACACTCCAGTTCTGCGGCCCGCAGCGAATTACTCGCCTCCGCCGTCCCCTTCTTCCCAGGCCTCTGATCCACCCCTGACGCCCCTCGACGACATACCAAACCTCTCTCTTGAGATCCTCTCACACCCAGCAGACAAGGCTCAAGCACTGAACCTCATCTCCGAATCGATCGTCGAGCAGCGCCAACAGACTGCCCTGTCTCTCATCCTCCACCCCCTGAGTATCGCTGCTGTCGTCACAGCCGTCGCCGTTGTTCATCATCAAACTCGAAGCGTCTATCAAAACGTCGGCCTCGCCCACTCCATTGCAACCATCACGATCTTCCTTCTCGCGTGTCTCGCCATCATCCACTACCTTACTCTCCCATACGCAAATATTGCTTCTTCCATCTCGCCATCCTACCTGCACCCCACAGCTCCCTCGCCCCTCCGCGCTGGCACTACAACGGCAGCCAGTGCATGTGACGAGGACTTTCTCCTCGCCGCCCGCTCCGGTCCCAACATAATTGCCGCTGTCGTATTACGTCTTGAACCAAAGCAATCCCTCGCTCTCTCTGCTGGCGGATTTTCCGTCACCGGACCCCCTTCTGGTGGCAAGAAGCGCAGCAGGGGAAGCAGCGGCAACGCCGGACCGCTGCGTGGTGGCAAAGGTGTTATTCGCGCGTGGACAACGGGTCGAAAATGGCGCGGCTGTGGTGTCGGTGCTGATTTGCTGCATGAGGCAGTTCGCGTAACACGGGAGCGTTGCGGGCGCGATGCTGAGGTTGGCTTTGCGCTGGAGCATGTGCACAGCAAGATGGTCCTACCCGAGCTGTTCAACGTGGCAGCCCGGAAGCAGGAACGGCGAGCTGCAATGGCGCTGGAGAGAGTTATTGGGGCTTGGGAGGCAGCCAGGCGACGAAAGTGAGCCAGCCACTGACGGCGACGAGTTTCTGGGAAGAACTTGTGGTTCTGCAAATATGCAGCGTATAATGGGCTCGGAATTTTTGATAGAACCACCACTCCGATGTCGTATACAGGGAGAAGGTCTGTCGTGATGGGACTAGTGCCCTCTGGCCTCGTGCTCTTACTCTTGTCTACTCTTTCTTTTGGTGGAGCTGTTTCTTCACTTCTCATCGATACCCCTCGTTTATAGCGTACGTTAGCAAGCTGCTACGGCAGTTTTGGATATTTCTGATAATACTTTTTCCTCGGTTGGAAGGTGCTTCGCAGCCTAAACAGCAAATATACGAACAGGACAATTGTTCAAGCAAAAGGTGCGAAACAGGATACGCCGTGACATTCGGACTATTCCAGCCCTACAAGATGACCAGATCCCTGGTCCAGGCTGTGAAAGTGATGAAAAGCTTCCATGCCACGGCTCACTCTTGATTGGGGCCGAACTCATTTCGTGATCATGTATCAAGGACAGCCTTTTATCTTTTCTTCGTTAGGCTGAACTCTGTGTCCGTGCCCGGATCAAACCCATAGAGGGGCTGTCCGAAGCGTCGGACGGTAAACAGAACCTAATCCAAGGGGTTGAGTCAGGCAGTCATCTGGAAGATGTATCGAGGCTGGTATCAACCTACGTCCTGGACCGTGATAGTCTTGGCCTTTCTATACTCAACGTATTTGATACAATCATTGATGATCTAAGACAATGTTACTGACACAGCGGTCACTAAGGGTAGGGTCATCGCGATGCCTTTCAAAGAGGAACATACCAGTTTCAGCCTAGCTATTAAGACCTCACGAATCTGTACAAAATCAACTACTTCTCCGAAGAAAGATAGCCTCAATGCAGGTGGCACTCACGTCGTTGTATATAGTTCCAGAGATGAATTTGACTCCTCCTCGGCGAGCTAGACGTCTGGGCCGTGACGATTAGTGAGGAAATTAGATATTGGACGGGCATGAGGAGGCCCTTGCCGCTCTCCTCTGCGCCTTGCAAACGGGTCACCGTATGTCATGAAAAGAACAGAAGTCTATCGACATTGTGGGCAAGGCGTCTGTGAGAGTCTGAAAGGCAACGCCGTCCAGCAACGTGCCCACTACCCAGCGCGAGAGCGAAGTAGGAGACTTACCGAATGTCCGGCTTGGCTGGAATAGATAAACTGACTCAGCTCTCTGCAGTGACTAGTGTGATTCGTGTTTGGAACTTATTTACGTACTGATGCCGCGGATGGCGTCCTTCTTCATCTTCCTATAGCCACTATCAGAAACGGCACCCATACAGATGTGCGAGCGAGACTCCAGGTATAGAAAAACTTACCGCATGCGTTGAGGGCCGCCGAAGTAGGACTTACCCCTTCCTACCCCCACTGGTCCACCTTTCTGAGTAACACTAGGAGATGGCATGGCGTTGCCTGGAGCCACCAATGAGGGTGTGTTTTTACCGACGTGGGTTGTATTTGAGTGGTGTATGAGTGGTTGGGGAAGATCGCTTGAGGGCGACACTGGTGGTGAACGTCGCAAAGATGGTGTAAGGACTTGACGTTGGCGACGGAGGGAGCAGTCGAGACCGAGCTAGCCGTTTGTTCAAGGCAAAGGCGCGTAGTGTACGTGTGTGCAGGAAGTACTACCAACCTAATGTGATGGTAGAGACGGAGGCACCCGCGACGAAAGTGGATAGGTTAAGTAATTCCTAACGTTTCTGCCTATGCGTCTCATTGTGATTCTTTGCAGGGAACTTGTCGGGTTCCTGGGCACAAGGTCTGAGCTGCAACCTGCAGGCTCTAGGCATGGCGGGCAAATGATGCAGATACCACTGTTCTCGACAAAGTTCTTCCCGCCTTTCGTCAGGGCAGTGAACTTGTGTTTCAGTAGTCGCCATGTCGCACATTGTGCCATGTAGCGTGAATTGCGGCCTTCACGCAGCTTTGTTAAGCTGCCAAGCACGAAAACAAAACGAAAGCCAACGCTCGAAACATGGTAAACGGAAGTGTATTAGTTGAAATGTGGTACTGATAGGCTCGGCAAGGACCCTGCCAGCGCCAAGACCAATCGAATTTAAATGTTCTGAAGCGACTGAACGGTCCGTCTCTATTAACGCCTTAACCAATGGCATGCATACTAATCCAACTCAATCGAGCACGTAAAAATTATGACTTACGCCTCAGAGATGAACGTGGCCTCGCTGAACAGCTGGCCCTCCTCTGAGATCTCCTCGTCGCCAATCTTCAGCTTGAGTGTAAGCTTCTTCTCCTGGGGAGAATACTGTCGTACTTGTTAGCTAGACGCTTGGATTCGACATGCAAGTACGACTCGCGATGCTGCTTACCTGGTAAATATATGGCTTGGTTCCCGCAGCACCTGCGACGATCCTCTTGACAAATGCAGGCACCTCGGCCATGACGTCAACCCTGTCGAGACGCTTACCCAGATCACCCTCGATAACAGCCTCCACAGCCTTGCCGTCCTTCGTCTTACCAGACCAGGTGAACTTGATCGCCTCAGGCTCGGGCCACTCGCTCTCCGAGTCCGTCTTAGTCCTGGTGTGCGCGACGGTGCTGTCGACACCGCCAATAATGATCTCACCGTCCTTGGCAATACCGCCAATAGTGACCGTGGTGGTGCCATACGAAGGCGGGGTGACGAACTGCATGAGGACAGCCGAGTAGGTGGGGGTCTGGAAGTCGGCAAAAGTCCAACGCGCTGCGGCATGGTGCGGCTTCATGCCCTGAAGTGCGAACGAGTAGAAGGCCTTGCCAGTGAAGTCGATGGGGCCATCGGGGGTGGTGATGGTGCCCTCAGCGGCGCACCTCGGCCAGAAGGCGTGGCGCATGGAGCCCCAAGGATTTCCGAGGTCAGTGCCGTACAAGGTGTTGCCAGTCTTGCCGGCAACGAAACCAGGCGCCTTGCGAGTGATCTTAAGGTTGACGATGGATCGCTTATCGTTCAAGCTCTTGATCGTATAGTTTGTGCCATCCTCCGAGAGATCGAGTGCGCAGTCGTCGGCGTAGAAGCTGGCCTTGTCCTCGCTGAAACCGTGGTTGCTCAGCTGCGTAGAGCACCAAAGGTGGGGCTTGGAGCCATCGAGGTAGAAGATCTTCGAGTTGAACTGGACAGTGGTGTGGATGCCACTGGGAAAGTCAGCACAAGGTTCATTCTGAGATGATTCAGTCATGGACGCACGCGACATTGCTGTAGATGACTTGGGCGAGAGCGAGGTGCTTTCCATCGTCCGACATCAAGTAGAAGCTCTGAGTCTCGACGGACGTAGAGTCCATAGCCTTCCACTTCAGGTCGTCCCGGGTGAGCTCGGTATGGCTGGTCTCCTTTGCCTCCTCAGCGACGGTCCTGATGGCTGTAGGGCCATAGATAGGCTCCTGAGTGCCCGCGACATCGGCGAGCCTGGTCATGTGGTCAGCCTAGGGTGAATCTCGAAGCAAAGGGCTGCTAGAAGTGTACTTTTGCTTGGCCCAGTTAAACATAATGACGGGTGGGTGTAAAAGGTGGCCTGGGGGGATAGATGGAGATGCGGAGCAAGAAGAAATTATTATCCTGTGAACAAGCTTTGAAGTACTGGGTTGCAGTGGATAGCCGTGTTACTCTAGAAATAGAGGCTGAAGGGAAGATTTGTTGGACGGAACACCGGGTGACCGCTCCTTGACGTTTGTGGAGGGGTCGTTCAGTGATGGGGAGATATGGGCGATAATGCACAAGGTGTGGCGCACGAAACCAGAAGTCCCGTCATAGTGGAGCCCATCGTCGATTCGGCAGCAGTCACTGGCCGAATTCGTACGCAACAATGCCTAGCACCCGAGCTTGACCCGGACCCACCAAGGTGCTGTGCTTCAGGGGAATGTGTGGCTAGTGCCACCTGGGGGGGTGCGCGTGGTCGCGAGGTGCCAAAATTTCCAAGCACATCAATCACCTATTACCGACCTCTCAATCGTCACCCACGTCATCAACAACCAGCGATTGGAATCCCGCTACCACGATGTCAAAAGTTGCGAGAGATCAGCTCGTGAAGCTGATTGTTGGTGCCGGCCAGGCCAGCCCCAGCCCCCCCGTTGGTCCGGCGCTGGGTAGCAAGGGTGTTAAATCGATGGATTTCTGTAAGGTGAGCTACTACTGAACGCTCGTTGAGCTTGGATTGAACGCTCGTTGAGCTTGGATCGAACACCGTCAACAACAGCTCCAGCCTCGCTGACTGCGTTTATCTCGTAGGAGTTCAATGCGCGTACACAACACATCAACACCGGAACACCGCTGCCCTGCAGGGTTATTGTTCGCGGAGACCGATCGTTCCACTTTGACATTCGCACACCACAGACCTCGTGGCTGCTTCTGAACGCTGCCGAAGTCGAGGTCGGGCAGAAGGGTCGGAGGAAAGGCGCCAGCACCCCCGGCCACCAGACGGTCGGCACCGTCAGCCTGAAGCACATTTACGAGATCGCAAAGATCAAGCAAACCGAACCGCGTCTATCGGGTCTCAGCACGAGGGGTCTTTGCCGAGCCATCATCTATCAGGCAAGGTCGATTGGCGTCAATGTTGTACCATGAGGGGGATGGATTTCTTGCAACTACAGCAACATGAGCCGGCGCAAAGCAGAGAAGGAGGAGAGCCATTAGGAAGATGCTCGTCTGTATACCATCGGGCTGGCACGAGATGATGTGCCGCTGTATAACATTGAAAGGCGCAGCGTGTTTGTTGCAGGGTTTTGGGGGCGACATAGATGAACAATTTGGAACTTGAAATCAACGATCTCCAGCAGAAGGGATTACGTCGCAATTGTCGTAACTGATGCTACCTGGAACGCACCACCAAAGTCCAGACCTTCGCTCGCAACCGGGACCGAAGGCGCGGTTCGGGACATGTTCGGTACATGTTCACCTGGCCGCGTATCAACCTTGCAGAGCCACGACGCCTGCAAATGGTGTTCCATGACAACTTATTCTCACTCCTTACATGATAGACACCGGTTGTATGATCATGTAATGCCAAGCCAATTTGTTGGCAAGCTAGGTGATTTGTGCAACACATCGTATGTCTGTCAGTTATCCTGAAACCTGGCCAGAGTTCCTTGCCGTATCTAGGACAAGGCATTGTGATTCGGAGTTGGCAATGACCAACTCGCCGCATGCGGATGTTGGCCATCATCAAGCAAACGAGGGAGACCAATGGATTGGGATGTAGTGGAATGGCGGGGGCCGAGCGGCGTCATGCAGAAGAACATTCCAAGGTGGACCCTGGCTGACACCAGCAGCACCTCAGTTGGACACATGGAAATGCCGTTCGCGCCAACGTTGGCGTTTTCGTCAGGCACCGAAAGTGGCTGCTGAGCTGCACACAGCAGTAGGAGGGAGACTCTGCCCCAAGCGTTCACGTCAAGGGTCGTAATCGTGAGGAGACCTATGAATGTTAAGTGCCGCGGCCCAACACCACTAGGTTCTTAGGTTTTTTCATTGGTGCAATAGAAGTGGCAGGCAACGATGCCTCTGGCTCACATGTAAGTCAGCTTGCCTCGCTTGCAGACGGTGTTAGGACATGACTAGCTTGCCTCATCCAGTCCAGGTCGGTGCACTGCAACAGCTGAAGAGGAAGGAAAGAAAAATTGTTTCCTTGTCGAGATTTTCTTTCGTCTCGCAAGGTCATTCGCCTCTTCTTTTTTTCTTAGAAAAAAATTGCCCCTCAGGAGGCGTTTGCCTCCAGCAGGCTCTGTACGTACAACAAGAGTCATCGGCGTTCTGGATATGCAATCGGATGGACCTTTGGAAGTGGTCGAGACTCGAAAAACTGGAGATTGCCAGGCTATTTGGGCGTCCCGCTGACGCGTTTGCTAATACCCTCCTCTGCTTGGCTGGACAGATGTAAGGGCGGATGGTCACCGCTGTCGTCAGCCGCCGCTTCGTAATTTTCTGGTGGCAGTCAGTCCGTAAGGTGCATCGACGTGAATGAGGACCGGGCGTGTAGGATGCCAATTTTGTTGCTGATGGAGACGAGGCGTGATGTGATTGCGTCGGTTGCGATGGGTGTCTGACAGAGGATCCAGGTCCTGGATCTGCCTTGGGCGGCATGGGCTGCCGGGCGCTCGGAAGCGGCGCCGGGGGCGGTAACAGCTGGGGGGTGACAGAGGATCCTGTAAATCTGCCAAGTGCTGAGCCCTGTCTGGCGTCCCTGGGGGGGGGGGGAAGAGATCAAGCCCCGTGGTGCATGTGGAAGGTTGTTGCTGGGCTCGCTGCATCAACCCGACGACCAGGGCCGATCCAGGCAAAGGTAAGGCAAGGCAAGGCAAGGCAAGGGCGCCCCACCATCCGCAATTGGTGTCGCGGCACTGCACCTTCGAGGCTAGTGCTAATCTGGTAGGTTAGTGGATATCCCATCTTTTTATCAGCCAGAGGCCCGGTCCTCATGCCGACCTAGACCTCTCTGATTTCGTCTCTTTCCCCGCCACCCTCGCTCGAAACTCATTCATGTGCTTATGCTGTCGTCCGTGATATCGACTTAGCTCTGAGCAGCTTTATACCGACAGAATCACAATTCGCCAGCATGGCTGCCTCCGAAGCCGATGTGAGGTCTCAGGGACCCGAGTCACAGTCACAAGGTACGCTTCCGCAACTTCCGGATCGCTGCACGCCTGGAGCAAACCCCGCCCTCGGGCCGCACCTATTTCGACTCAGGAAGCCATGACATGTGCCCCCCTCACACTCATGATCGTACTGACCTCTTTTGTGCCTCGCGCACGACATGCAGATCCCAACAACATCATTGTCACACAGCCAGACGAGAAGAAGGACATCGACAGCACCCCCGACAAGGCGAACCCAGGTGTACACTTCGCCCCCACCGTTGAGGAGATCGCTCCCGCGGCCCCGACGTCGACGATCTCGAACCCCGCCCACGAAAACACTGATGCCATTTCAGAGGTCATGTCGGATCAGCTCAAGGAGCTGACCACATCGCTGCAAGCCACGAATCTTCAGGGCCGGCGCCTCAGCCGCTTCGCCTTTGACCCCTACTCGTTGCCCGCCTCGAGGGTACGTAGCTCGCCTTTCTTTCCCACCTAGTTGAGCATTCTAGGCTGTTTCAGACAAGCCGTGCCGCTCCATCGCAGTATCCATGATGCGACTTGACAGGAACACCATATCACCTGCGCTTCATCTGCGCTCACTTCTCGGCCATGTGAACATGAATACTTCGTGGTTGCAGAGCTGCCTGTGATTGTTCTCGGCCCATGAAACTTCCAGTACACGTCATCTACGAGGTGTCTACGTTGGCTTAGTTTTTCACACCTCATTGCTAACCCCAACACCTTGCAGGTCCCGTCTCATGAAGACGAGTCCGCTGGCTCGACGCGCTTGCCAACCCCGAGCCGAGGATCGCCCCATTTGGGTCCGGCAGTGCAGCAAATGCAGTCTCCGCCTTTGACGCCTTCGGGTACCGATGCTATCGCCAAGGGTAAAAGCACCACTGGCAATGACACGGCTGCTATAACGCCGCAGGCATCTACCTCACACGACGGCACATCCCCTCATTCCGCTCGAAGGGGAACAGCTCCCCGTTCAACTTCCAGCGACCAGGTTCCACAAGGCGGAGACCATGGCGATGATACACATCAAAGGTCGCATCGTCGCGGTCTGTTCGATATCGGACCTGGAGGCTCGACGCCCGTCTCGCGCGAATCTAGTCCTTCTCGCGCTTCACAGTTCTACTCGAAACCCTTGACGCCTCAAGGAGACGCGAATGATCCATATGCCGCCAACAAGCGTCAGCCGCTGAACAAATTTACCGATCGAAACAACGTCGAGTCGAGGTTCCAGTTCAGTAAAAGGAAGCCAGGGCAACACTCTCCCTCGAGCTCAACCACTAGTCTCGTAAACAACGACAAACGTCACTCGACACTCTTTGGTGGCCGCCGGCACCATCGAGAAGAGATACAGGACAGTGATTCGGCCAGCATGCATGCCAAGCAGGGTTCTTTCGCAGATCTGAAGAGATTTTTCAAAAAGGGCAACCACCACAAGGCAAAGAGAGACCCTTCGCAAACAAGCCAGAGCTCAGGTACTCGGACGCCCCCAGCCTCGCGGTCCGGACCACAACGACAGCCGTTTGGCGATGACCATGGCTTGATATCAAAGTATGGCAAGCTGGGCAAGGTTCTCGGTTCCGGAGCTGGCGGCAAAGTCAGGCTTATGAAGCGCCACGACGATGGAGTTGTGTTCGCGGTGAAGGAGTTCCGGGAACGTTATGGGTACGAAACCCAGAAAGAATATGTTAAGCGATTGACGGCAGAATTCTGTGTCGGGTCGACCCTCCACCACGGCAACATCATTGAGACGCTCGATATCTTGCAAGAGAAGGAGCGCTGGTACCAAGTGATGGAGTATGCCCCTTACGACCTCTTCGCCATTGTCATGACGGGCAAGATGAGCCGCGCCGAAATCACCTGCTGCTTCTTGCAAATTCTGAATGGCGTCACGTACCTCCACAGCTCGGGTCTGGCGCATCGCGACCTCAAATTAGATAACGTTGTCGTTAGCGACAAGGGCATCATGAAGATTATCGATTTTGGTAGCTCTCACGTCTTCAAATATCCATTCGAGAGCAGTATCATCAAAGCTACTGGTAGGACAGCCCTTTATCGCACTTTGGAGCTATGAAACGCTGACGTTTGGCAGGCATCGTTGGATCCGACCCTTACCTGGCACCCGAGGTACTAACTGGAGGCAAGTACGACGCAGAGGCTGTGGACATTTGGTCGCTCGCGATTATCTTCTGCTGCATGTCTCTGCGTCGGTTCCCGTGGAAGGTCCCGAAAATGACGGACAATTCATTTAAGCTCTTTGCTGCTGAGCCCACGCCTGGACACGACCCTAAGAAGCTAGTCCTGCCATCGCGGTCCATGAACGACCTCTCAAACACCCCTGCACGAGACTTCTTCGGCGGCGAGGAAGAGGAGCACGAAAGGAAACACCACCATCATCACCACCATGGTCACTCTCGCCACACATCGCGTACTGAGGGAGATGTCGCTGCGGAAGCCAACAACAATGGTGACGCACCACCATCAGAGAAGCGAGCTGCATCACCTGAACCTGCCAAGTCGGAGACCGCGCCAAAGCCGGCCACGATCCGAGGCCCGTGGCGCGTGCTGCGTGTCCTTCCCAGGGAGAGCCGGCACGTCATCAGCCGCATGCTCCAGGTTGACCCGAGGGAGCGAGCCAAGATGGAGGAGATATTGAAAGATCCTTGGATTGGTAATAGTGATATTTGCCAGCAATTTGGACCTGGCGGCGAAGTCAAGCTGGCTGAAGGCCATACACACATTCTAGAGTTCCCTCAGCCGCAACCCGGGAATTAGGGTGGTTCCGACACCCAGGACGAAGGGTATGGGAAGAGAAGTTAATGGGAATATTGGTGGGGGCGTTCGGTTGTATTCGGCTCATACCAGGTTTCGGCATTGGATTACATTGTCAGTCAAGCGCAGAAGATACGGGGTATAGAATCAGGAGCAATTTGGTAGAGCGAACGACAGGTTATTTGTGTTTGAGAAGACCTTGGACTGCATGTTGTGATAGATAGGTAGATTTTACGGCTTGAAATGACACGCCGTGAATCTTGATGAGGCTCTGACC
Organism: Verticillium nonalfalfae; assembly: GCF_003724135.2. Taxonomy (NCBI): domain Eukaryota; kingdom Fungi; phylum Ascomycota; class Sordariomycetes; order Glomerellales; family Plectosphaerellaceae; genus Verticillium; species Verticillium nonalfalfae. The sequence goes on from NW_021167293.1 coordinate 151,450, forward strand.
GACTGTTGTTTGTTATGGCCAGCTCCACACGACCGAGAAAGGGGCATAGGCACGGTGCGCGAGTTGCGGTAGTGATTTATAGCCACACTGTGCTACGATGTCGGACCTCGGAAAAAGCGAGGGGCCGCTTGGACCCAAAAAATTGTTGCTGGGCAAATGGGGGATTCTGGAAGCTCTTGGAACAGAATAGCTTCAGACCAAAGAACTGTCCCTGACACAACAACACCTTAAACCACACCATCAACATCCTCTATTGCCGCATCCCACGCCCTCGCTCCCCGTAGAACAGCTCAGATCCCGTCACAATGGTACGTCATCTTCCATCTTGCGTTTGGTGCACTTCAATGGCTTTCGACAGTCTTTCGACAACTGCGCTCCGCTCTTCGAGCCACTACTTTACAGATCACAATGCGCCATAATACCAACGCCAACCGGATCGCAAGCTAATGTGATCACCTACTCCAGGCCACCTCTATCCGCTCCATCCGCTCTCTCGCTCCTCTCCTCGACCGCGTCCTGATTCAGCGCGTCAAGGCCGAGACCAAGACCGCCAGCGGTATCTTTCTGCCCGAGTCCAGCGTCAAGGAGCTGAACGAGGGCAAGGTTCTCGCCGTCGGCCCCGGTGCCCTCGACAAGAATGGCCAGCGTCTGCCCATGGGCGTCAACTCTGGTGATCGTGTCCTGATCCCTCAGGTATGTATCGCCATCTGCGAAGGGACCAACACTAGGCCCCTTGGGTTCGGAGCTGTTGTGACTTACTCGTTTGCAGTTCGGCGGTTCCCCCGTCAAGGTCGGTGATGAGGAGTTCCACCTGTTCCGGGACAGCGAGTGAGTTGATCTGGCCCCTTCCGTTCTCGGGTGCACAATGTTCTATGATCAGCTTTAGTGGACTGACACAGCTCTAGGATCCTGGCGAAAATCAACGAGTAAACGATACCCCTTCAATACGAAAAGCCCTAGCAAAGACAAATGTAAAACACGGTGTACCAAAAGATGGAAACGATTTTCGGGGGCGGACATTTCGGCTTTGGCATAGAATTCCCGGTGTATTGTAATGTACGGCGCGTGGCGTGCAGCCGCGAAGTAGTCTTCCCGGGTGGACTGGGCGTCAGCCCGACCTCGCCAATCGAAGTTAACTCTGCTCACTTCTTTATTCACACCTACCATCACCATGAAGCTGATGTGTTTTGTACCGAGGAGTGGGATGTCCGTAGGTGATCGTTTCACAGCCGAGCACCCTCTTGAGAGCCAAAGGGGTGCTCGCAGACGGACCACCCCTGGCGGCCCTGCCCAGATTAGAGCTCAGGAAAAAGAAAAGGCATCGACGACTGCCAGCGCAGAGACGACAACCATTCAGCCTCTCTTGCCACTTGCTTCAAGTACAGCCGACTAAATCAGGGGGGCGCGGCTGCTTGCAGGACACCCGATAGCCACATGCTCGGGGTCACCCAATCAGGTTTTCTTGACAGACGTCGTGCCTCCTGGATGATCGTCGGCTGGTAATTGACCCTCCGTGCTTTTCCTTTCGCCAAGCAAGCGGCCATGCTTGTTACTCCCAGCCCTGTCTCGGGGGCGTCGGTGCGTCCGGCGCCAAGGTCGGCTGCCGTGACTACAGGCGATACGTCGCGAGAAAGATGCTGCCCCTTTCTTTGGTGAGTTGAAAGCACCCGTCGGCTTCGTGCCTTAGCTCGACCGGACTAAGGTATCGTGCCGTCTGACATTTACAAGCCTTGCGGGGTAAGACTGAGGCGACGGGCTAGAGACGACGACGATCGTTCAGCAGGTCATCCATCATCATGATAAGGTTTGTGGTAAGCATCAACTTGCTGCCATCTGACCCGCTGATAGTACCCAGCCTCAGGTTGACCGCCAGCTAGAGGCCGTTCATCGCCCACGGAACGAGGCCGCCATCCCTCCACCTCAGTGTTGGATGAGCGCCCTCGAATGACAAAGCAAGTCGACAAGACGAAATCGTTCGTTTCATCCTGTCTTGCTTGATCGCACGCTAGAGTACGCCATCGGCTTCGAAGGACTACGAGAAAGGGCTGGATTTTCGGCCTGCAAAGCTTGCAGACGACGCCACGACCCTTCTGCCCTTCGGCTAGAGAGCGCGCGCACGAAAATGCGTGTTGCTTATGCTGCAGCCGCGGTGGCGTGAATCAATCAGGAGATGCTCATTTCAGGGGCTGCTTGATGCTATGTGCAACACATCGTGGTGATGGGGTTGTGCTCTATCTTGTCCAAATGCCCTGTCGGCAGATCATTCTCATGTTTGAACCCGAGTGCGCGCTGAATATAAAAGTTGGTCCATGATCACTAAAAATGACTTTGGTCTGTCTTCTCCTCATCCTCTTTCGACCTCTAGGTCTTTGGTAACTGTCATTACACTCATTCATCTTCGCCGCTATTGTTTCCAAGCCTCGGGCTTTGGAGTTCTTTCATTCATTCACTCCTATTATCTTGCCCAGCAAGACACTGTTGAACAGTGTACATCAACTTTTGCCGTCCTCTTCCCTTGCTCAGAAAACTCTGCGTATCATCGTACCTTGCACGTGGCAGGCTCACAGCACGCTGTTCCACACCAATCGGATTTATACAAAGACATTACCATGAACTTTAAGGCCGCCGTGGTGCTCGTCCTTGGGGTCTCGGCAGCTCCCTTGGCGACTGCGCATACTCTTCTCTCGAAGATCTACATTGACGAGGTCTCTCAGGGTGATGGGACTTGTCTTCGGATGCCCGAGGACGGTAGCAAGACCACTTCTCCAGTCGACGGCCTCGAGAGTGATGACATGGCTTGCGGTACGATACATTTCCTGCCACATCATCTCCAACCATGTCTACGCGGTGCTAATTATGCTAGGCGCAAACGGTGATACACCGGCAGCATTCGTCTGTCCCGCTCCTGCTGGCGCGACACTGACCTTTGAATTCCGCACCTGGCCCGACGCAAGTAACCCTGGAGCCATCGATCCGTCCCATGTTGGGCCCTGCTCCATCTACGTCAAGAAGGTGGATGACCCCCTGAACGACCCGGCTTCAGGAGCCGGCTGGGTAAAGCTATGGCACGAGGGCTACAATGAGGATACTGGCAAGTGGTGCGTCGACAATCTCATCGCCAACAACGGCCTTCTTTCCTTCGAGCTCCCCTCTGGCCTCGCCAAGGGCAACTATCTCGTTCGCTCTGAGATTCTTGCCCTGCACCAAGCGTACAGCAAGGGGGATCCTCAATACTATGTCAGCTGCGCCCAAGTCCATGTAAAGGAAGGACCTCAAACCTTCGACGTGCCGGACAAGTACAAAGTCAGCATCCCTGGCCATGTCGATGGATCGGAAAAGGGCAACACATTCGACGTCTGGGAGCCAAAGTGGCCGTACCTTATCCCTGGGCCGGAGCCGTACTCTCCCCAAGCCGACTCCTCCTCTTCATCCACTGTCTCCACATTCAAGGAATCGGCGTTTGAAGGCGCCATCCCTGGCGATTGTAAGCTCAAGAATGCCAACTGGTGTGGAAAGGCGCTGAAGCCCTACGACACGGATCTCGGATGCTGGGCGGCCGTCGAGGCATGCTTCGCACAGGGCGACAAGTGCTTCAACCCAACACCGCCTACAGGTGTCAAGAACTGCGACTTGTGGAACGAGAAGCTGTGTAAAGTCATTCAGTCGAGGTGCGAGGACGGAGACTTTGAAGGTCCGCCGGAGGTAGAGCTCGAGGAGGTGACGAACCCGGCACCTGGCTACATTCCCAAGGCCGTAAATTCTGGTGCTGCGGACGGATCTTATGAGCCAATTGGTACTGATTTGGATGGCAAGATCTCAAAGGGCGCCGCCAAGGACGAAAGGGTGGTTGACTATACCACGAGCGCCGCTGGAACCGCGTCCACTCCGAAGCCCAAAGTATGCCGAAAGCGAGCCCGTCGCTGAACTTGACCCTTCTGAGGAAGAAGATGCAGTTGACGATAGCAGCGATGCCCCTGAAAACAGCAGTTCCTCTGCCGAAAAGGGCATCGACGATGGTGAACCTGCGGCAAATGGTGACGGCTATGACAATGATACACGTGAAAAGATTTCGACAGTTGGACGTGTGGCGATAAGCTGTTTCACATACTTCGGCAGCGGATTCAGGGATAGCTGTTCTCGCAAAGGCCGGTGCGGTGGCCGTCAGCGCAGGTGAAGATGCGGATGTGAGCCGGGCTTTGGACGTTGCAACGAAGATGACGGAGTAAGGACAAAGTGGGCTTCATGGTTGGTTTCTGTTCGCGACAAGTAAATGGTTGTCGTTCAAGGCTTTGATCATGTCTATTTCAGGAGACGTAGTATGATATCCGCTGAAGGAATTTGGGCCAGTATTCTTGAGTAGCAGGTCTAGTAACATGGCCACGGTTCGAGATTGAGCCTCTTCCCAAAAGCTTCTGGGTCATCTAGAAACAATCAGCCGCGTGAAAACCTTGGAAAAGGGTCACCAAACTCCAAGCTCCAGGATCAGGAACCTCCTGATATCCGCCACCGCCAATGTGACTGTTCGTTCAAGACTGGCCTGTATTCCCTTGGTTTCCAGTGCTGCCTCGAGCGCGACATCAGCAGCCTGCTTGACGTTGCCCTTCGGATCAAGCACCTCTACAACTGGGTGCAAAGCGTCGATTAGGGTGCGATCGCCAGGACGAGTCGGTGTGTATCTTCACAATATGTGACTACCCTTCTTCAGCGCGGATGCCCGAACCTGGGGGCTAGCCTTGTCTGGTGACAGGCTATGTAGTGCAGTGACCAGAGCGTGGAGAACAATGCTGTACAAGGCCCCTGATGTGCCGTTCATGGTGCTCTCGATGGTTAGGATGATGGAGGAAATGTCAACAACGGCGTCCCCGAAAGACCGCCTGCTTGAACATGTCGGAGAACGGCTAGGGTCTTGAGTCGGTCTCGCCCGCGACCCTGACAATACAACGTGGTGGGCTTACCTCCAGCACCCCTCCCTTAAGCTGCTGCACATCCCTGTACGAGGCGAGTGCACGGGAGGCCTGTGTAATGTCGCTACTACACTAAAAGGGGTGATATGCTATGCCGACACCAATACTTCGCGATGAGCCGGCTCCTGGTACAGTTGTTGGCTCAAGCTCTCAAGATATAAAGAAAGCAATGTGACCAGCTCTGTACCGTACCGAAGTTACATCACTAGACGACAAGTTCAAATACTGTTTCATTGATTCGTTAGTAATAGTTGACCAAACAACACGCATCATCGCAATCCGACTAAACATGGGCGCCCAGGACATCCTAGGAGAGCACTTCAATCATGCTATTGATGTTGTCACGGAGAAGCCTCCCTTGCGGAACAGAGTTCGATGCTACTGCTAAGATAGATTCTCAGAGTTCATTGGGGCCTTCATTCTTGTCTTGTTCAGTGGCGGCGTTGTTGCCCAGGTCCTGCTAAGCCGTGGCACAAGGGTGACTTTCAAAGCATCAACTGGGGATGGGGGTCAGTTCTCGGAATGTCCTTCACAAAATCCAGATCACCATCTTCTAATCCTTTTGACAGTATTGGCGTCACGATGGGAGTTTATGGCGGAAGCAAGTCAGTGGGCCACATCAACCCTGCCGTCACTTTGGCCAACTGTGTCTTCCGCGGCCATCCGTGGCGTTAAAACCCAATCTATGCTCTCGCTCAACTGCTGGGTGCCATGGCTGCCGCGGCAGTAAACTATGGAAACTACAAAGCAGCGATCAATATCTTCGAGGGAGGAGCCAATTTCCGACCCGTCACGGGCCTAAAGGCCATAGTGGGTGTGTTCAGCACGTATCCTGCTGCTTTCACGAGCACGACGGGCATGTTCTTCTTGGAATGTATCGCAAGCAACTTCTTGCAATTCGCTCTATATAACATGCTGGACACGGAGAATATTGTGTGGAACTCTTGCTACCCATAGGCGTCTTTTTCCTGGTTTCTGGAATCGGGGCTTACTTCGGCTGGGAGACAGGCTACGCCATCAACCCAGCTCGAGACTTTGGGCCTCGACTCGTCGGTTTCATGCTCGGCTATGTTTCAGAAGCTGGACAGCAAGGCATCATTACTTCTGGGTGACCAAACTCGAGTCTGTGTTCTTGGGTCCCATAGGACAGCACTGACGTCTCGAAATACTGGTTGTTATTGTCGCGCCGGCCTGTGGGTGTCTCTTCGGCGGTTTCCTTGACGATATTTTTATGTCTACTGGGAAGATCCCAATCAACAAGCCCATGTTCGGTCTGATGCAATTCTTCCGAAAGCAACGTAGTATAGACAGGCGGTCCGGCGTTGTTGATGCTTGACCTGCCTCCCACCGTCGACCCTCGTGCAACGGCGGAAGCCGTTGAAGATCGGAAGCAGCTTGTACCCCATGTGAGCACTGGCACTCTTTCCCAACGGCATACTGTATCTGCATCGTTCATTTGGCCTCATGAGGAAGCACGTGAAATTGGAGAACGTGCAGCCTGCGGTCAGAGCTGGGTGACGACTTGCAAGTTTGGATGGCCGTCAACACGTGCAAGGCATGATAACAGCCACGCATCTCAATACAATTTCAGATCACGCATATTACTTTTCATTATGATAAAGAACCTGGAATGATTATGCATGCCTTTTTACAGGGATGGAGGGGAGGTCACACTCGGATCAACACCACAGCGAGGTAGACGAAGGTGGCTCCATAACGCAGCAAAACAAAACAAAACAAAACATACAACACCAGGTATTCGCTGGTGGTCACCCACCCAACTACTGA